>NW_006921654.1:8686781-8687362 GCF_000298275.1 Orycteropus afer afer
TTACCTCTTGTCTGTGATAGGAATTTTTTAAATATTTCGTCAGATTGCCATTTGTCATTTTACTTTGCTTATGATGATTTTTGCTGTAGATAAATTTGTTTTATTTTCATGTTGATGAATTTCTAAATTTTTATCTTATGCTTTCTGGCTATATGTCATATTGAGAAAGGACTTCTCTCACTCCAAGATTATTTCTTAAAATTCTCTCATTGTTTCTTCTAGTAATTATGGCTTTATTTGTACATTGTTAGTTCTTGTGGAATTTCTTTTGGTGTATTTTTTCTACCTAGTTGTCCCTACACCATTTTTCACTCACTGAGAAAAGGCCATTTGTGATTTTTTGTGGTCCAACTTGAATCAAAATATAGCTCTGAATTTTTAAATCAAAGTAATATTGATTGCCTTCCTGCTACGTGCAAGGCAAATTGTCATAATTTTTCCTTTTAATTTTCTCTTCAAGAACAGATGGGGGATTTAGGTGAAGATAAGGGCAATGTACCAAATGTGAGTGACCAATATGGCAGCACTGAGGATGAGAAAGACATAGAGAGGTACATGGGAGGTACAGACAACAAATATGA
>NW_006921654.1:8688359-8689644 GCF_000298275.1 Orycteropus afer afer
AAAAAAAAAAAAAGAACAGATGGGGGCAATATTTTAAAGGCCTGACATCCAAAAATTTACTAGGTAAAAAAAAAAATTTCAGTAACAGTCTCTTAGTATTACTCTTAAAAATATTATCAAGTGTCCATGTCTGAGGCACTGTGGTTGGTAATTGAGATTCATTGTTCAAAAGCAGGGTAACAAAACAGAACAAGGTGATAGGGAGTAGCCTTGGAGGTGGGTAGTCATAAGCAGCCCTCATTAAAGCAAACCATCAGTACACCCTGTTCCATAAATCATTTATATCTAAAATATCTCCCTTCCACCAGGTTTAACCTACATTTGCTACTAGAAGAGAGATGAGTGTAGTTGAGCTCAGTTGTCTTTTTTTTTTTAAGCTATTTAGAAAACAGTATGTTTTGAAACTACCAAGAAACCACTTCTCTATTGGCCTCTGTTGTTCTTGGGGATCTCAATGAATTTACTCCCATCTAAACTTGCTTCAGTATGGATTACACTTCAACATAAAGCAAGCAAAAATCCTCATAACTGGACCAATAAGCAATGTCATGATAAACAGGGAAAAGATTGAAGTTGTCAAGGATTTCATTTTCCTCGGATCCACAATCAGCTCCTACGGAAGCATCAGTCAAGAAATCAAATAACACGTTGTGTTAGGCAAATCTGGTGCAAAAGACTTCTGTAAAATGTTAAAAAGCAAAGATGTCAAACACAATGTGCATGAATTGTTGAATGGGAAACTAATTTGCTCTGTAAACTTTCACCCAAATCACAATAATTAAAAAAAAAAAAGAAAAAGAAAGCAAAGATGTCACTTTGAGAACTGAGATGCACCTGACTTAAGCCATGTTATTTTCATTCACCCCATATGCATGCAAAAGCTGGACAATGAATAAAAAAGACCAAAGAAGAAAGAATTCATGCCTTCGAATTATGGTGTTGGTGAAGAATATTGACTATACCATAGATGCCAGGGGAGCTCTGGTGGCATAGTTCCTAAGGCATGTGACTGCTAACCAGAAGGCTGGTGGTTCAAACCCACCAGACACTCCTTGGAAGGAAGGTTGGGCAATCTACTTCCATAGTGATACTGCCTCAGAAATCTAAGGAGGGGTCTCTGTGAGTCAGATCCAACTCCACGGCAGTGAGTTTGGTTTTTGGTATAGACTGCCAGAAGAACTCTGGTAGCATAGTTCATAAGGCACCTGACTGCTAACCAGAAGGCTGGAGGTTCAAACCCACCAGCCACTTCTCAGAAGGAAGGTTGGACAATCCACTTCTGTAG
>NW_006921654.1:8689829-8717571 GCF_000298275.1 Orycteropus afer afer
TCCTTAGAAGCAAGGATGGCAAGGCTTTGTCTCGCGTACTTTGGAAATGTTATCAGGAGAGACCAATCCTTGGAGAAGGACAGCATGCTTGGTAAAGTAGAGAGTCAGCATAAAAGAGGAAGACCCTCAACAATATTGATTGATACAGTGGCTACAACAGTGGGCTCAAACATAGCAATAGCTGTGAGATCGGCACAGGACCGGACAGTGTTTTGTGCTGTTGTGCAGAGGGTCACCATGAGTTAGAACCTACTAGATAACATCTAAAAACAACGAACTTTCTGGGGAGGTCTAAGAGCGTTTATCTACCCTAAGTTTTAAGGAGCTTTGGTGCTAACCAGAAGATTGGTGGTTCAAACTCACCAGCCACTTCAAGGAAGGAAGACGGGACAATCTACTTCCATAAAGATTTACTGCCTTGTAAACTCAAAGAGGGTCCCTATGAGTCAGAATCTATGCAGTGGCAGTGGGTTTGGGTTTTTTGGGGTTTAGTTCTAATATAAGATGACAGAACGTGGATCATTTTGCTTTTCTGTATCTGCCATCTGAGAAATGGGGTTATTGATGCCCATTTTATAGAGATACTCTGACAGTGAAATAAAGTGATACATGGTCAGGCAGATAGTTGAAGTTCAGTAAATGGTAGTGATTATGGTCATGATGATGATCATCCTACAAGACAGAGGTGAATGGAATTGACCGCATTCCATCTGAGCTTGGAATCATCTAGCTTTATCTGAGTCTCTCTACTACCAAAAACCCTCACTGCAACCAGCAGAGCCTGGGTCCATAAAGGACTATTCCAGGATTTGTCAAGCAATGTTGGTTCCTACTGAGTACCAGCTTGGATTGTTTGGGTAACTTCTTGATTTTCCTACATTACTTACTCCTAGCCCATTTGTGAGGCATTGGGTTAATTTTTGAAAGAGTAGCAAGAAAAAAGTTTCTGATAAAATAATGAGCCTTCCTTATTTTGAGCTTTCTTTTTCCCCTTTCCTTTGATGCTTGCCACCTCCTTCCCATTATGGCTCTGTGTCCACCATTGAAAAGGCCAATGTCCTCAATTTGTGCCCAGCTGGAAAGAGAACATTGAACTGAAGAGTGCAAAGAAGCAAAGAAATCACACTGAGATGATATTTTCCTTTATGAGCCATTTCAACAATCATAACAGAGAGAATGTCTTATGAGCTGTTCATCAGTTTTAAATATGGAAAATATTCACTGGCTTTGGGGTAGTCATTGTGCCCTTATATGTTAGATATCAGTAACAAAGCAGGTAAGAGGTTTGTCCTACATAAATGACAAATTTAATATAAGGACAGAAAAAAAGACTGCTTCCCAAATCCTCATATGGATGAAGAGACCTGCACATTGGGTAGGAGAGTTGTATTCTTGACCTCAGAAGCACTACTCTTATCCCCTTCTACTTCAGTCTCTTATTTCATACCTTGCTGTTTTTGTATGATTTTTGTGCCTTCTTTTATGCCTTTGGGAGCTCTGGAGATGCAATGCCTAAGGCCCTTGACTGCTAACCAGAAGACTGGCAGTTCAAACCCATCAGCCACTCCTCGGAAGGAAAACTGGGCAACTACTTCCCTAGTGATACTGCCTCAGAAACCCAAGGAGGGGTCACTATGAGTTGAATCAACTCGACAGCAGTGAGTTTGGCTTAGAGTTTTTATGTCTTTGCTCATTTTAAGCTTACTTATTTTGCAGTCTCTTCCAGATTTTCTAGCACCTGAAGTTCTCAGAGGTCTAAATTACTGTTTGTTTTGTCTACTGGCTCTAGCTCATGGTTCTTAGTTTTGTAAAGTGTGGCCATATCCTTAGCAGAGCTTTATCTGCAAGAATCCTAGGTGACCTACATGCCATTGTGATCTTTATGAGAGTACTTTAGGGTTTATTCTTGCCAAATGCCACAAAGATATTATTGGCCTAACATAAGTTCGTTTTTAATTTTTCAGCTTAGAGGTTTCTGAACTTGTTGTTGTTGTTGTTGTTGTTATGTGCCGTCGAGTTGGCCCCGACTCATAGCGACCCCTCCTTGGGTTTCCGAGGCAGTATCACTACGGAAGTAGGATTGCCCAACCTTCCTTCCGAGGAGTGGCTGGTGGGTTTGAACCGCCAGCCGTCTGGTTAGCAGGCAAGTGTCTTAGCCACTATGCTACCAGAGCTCCTTGGTAGATCATAAATATAAATCCCCAAAACCTATAAAGCAGAGTCACAGCACAGATTCTCAGGGAAGATGTTTTCCTACCATAGACCAGCAAAAGAAATATGTCCTTAGGACGATGGATGGATTTTTTTCCCAACATCGCTCTTTAGGGACCTCAGTACCGGCTTTCTAATTTTTATGGGACTTTGTCCCCATATGGGCGCTAAACCATAATCCCAGTCACCAAGACTGGCAATGCTCTTCAAGGCAAATGCATGTCCCATGCCTTGCTGCTCTCATTTCAGTTCCCTCTTTATACCTGGAACTTAGGGAGTTTATTTTCTTACAGGGTTAGCCATTCATTAAAAGAAGGTTATGTTTTATCTAGAATATCTTCATTTTTTACTGGAAGGGTTTTGTGGTTATCTGGTCCACTATATGGCTGGAAATGGATCTGTAAAATCATTCTTTCTATTGCAACCAGAGAGATCTTTTCAAACTATAAGTTTGATTTCATTATAAATCTTGCATAAAGCACTTGCATGACTCTCTAGTGATCTTAGAATGAAGACTCAAAGGCCTACAAGGTCGTCCATAGACTGGCCTTCACCTACCTCCCCAGCCTCATGTTGTACCATATTTCTTCTCATTCTCTATGTTCTGTGCTTACTGAGGTTCTTCTGGTTTCCAGAATGTACCTTACTCCCTCCTATGGCAACTTTGAACATTCTATTCCCTGTTCCTGGAACATCCCCCATGTTCTCCAGTTCACTCTTCTTCACCCTTCAGATCTCAACTTGACTGTTGTCGGTGACTGTTGTCTAGGGTATCTTTACCTTATATTCCTATTGCCTCATGTCCTTTATTCTCTCCTTTATTGTTCTTATCATAAGTGTGCTTTTACATTTATTTTTGTAATTACTCTGTTAGTATCTCACTCTCTGGACTGTAAGCTCTGTGAAAGCAGGGGCCATGTTTATGTTCGTTCACCATTTTTATTAGTCAATAAAAGTAACCTACCTACTATGCTAACATTGACACACACAACCCTAAAATCTCAGTAGCTTTATAGTTTAACATAATAAAAATCCATTATTCATGTCAAAGTCCATCTGGATACCCAGAGACCCAGCTTGTACCATCATCTTTAACATGTTGCTATTAAGGACACAGTGGAAGAGAAAGAGAATGAAGGATCATATAGGAGGTTTTTATGAGCCAGGACAGGCATGCATCACTTACATACACATTCCATGGGCCAGATTCCAGTCACAAGTCCCCACTGTAAGAGGGCTGAGAAATGTAGCTTACATGCATGCCCAGGAAGAAGAGGAAAAGGTGATCATCAGTGAGCACTCAAGTCTCTGCCGCACCATTGTTTGTTTTTGTTTCTGTTTTGTTTCTAGCAAAGAGCAGTTCCTGACAATAAGTCCTCAGTAAGTGCATATTGAATAAATCAATAAATGGATGGTGTTTTGGTTACCTATTCTGATAGCAATAGACCATAAATGTGATGGCTTTAACAAACAAGGGTTTATTCTCTTATAATTTTGGAAGTTAGAAGTCCAAGTTCCAGGTGCCGGGCTCTAGGGCTGGGTGAAAGCCCCTCATCCTTGGACTTCAGCTCTGCCTCTTGCTCCTGGCCCACTGAAGCTAGAGGCATCTCTTCACTCAGGCAGCTGCTGCCTACTGAGGCTGACAAACCTAAGGTTGACAAGTGAAAAGGCATAGTCCCGATTATAACCAAACCACATAGCAGGCCATTGATTCAAGTCCATTAGAAGTCCCAAGATCAGCAGAGCATGGCAGGCTGCTGAATTAAGACTGAGCTACATGGAGGGTTCCAGCATGCCTAAAAAGCTGGAGACCTTACTCAAAGCACTGCTTATATATTGGAAGCAGCCCATATCCCTAAAGCAGCTACTCAGCTGCTCCAGTAGAGTCCACCATGGAGTTAATTACCAATCTTACCTCGGAGAATAGCTACATCCAGCCAAGTTGGCATACAACCTTAACTACCACAGATGGATAGGCAGATAGATGAAAAGATAAATAGTTTTGGTATTAATGTGTGGCTCATTGATTCAACTAGCCTATAAGTTCAGAGTAAAAGGATCATATCTGTATTGTTCATCATGATATCCCCTGGGAGAAAAGTTTTTGGTACATAGTAGAGGCTAAGACAAAAGTAAATGATCGCCACCCTTCCATTCCTGCTTGGGAGATTTCTTGGAGGAGATAGAGTGCTAGTGGATCTTTAAATAATGGTATGGAAAGAAATTGGAAAGGTAATTAAGAAGAAAATTTGTGAAAGCATGGAATGTATGGGGGAGCAAGTAGAAGAAAGGATGAAGAAACTTTAGTTTGAGTATGGTCAAGAGTACCAAAGGTAGAGAAGTCATAGAGAGGTGCATGAGAGGTACAGACAACAAAGATGAACCCTTTTGTAAATACAGTACTGCGTTGCCAGTGAAGGCAAACATGGGTATAAAGGTAGATAGATGAGTGAACAGGCTGAACTACTAGGTATGTCTATGCAGGGGGGAGTGTATCTAAGACCATGTATAAGGTTGGCACAATGGTTCTACAAGTGTATTTGTATGTTCTGTAAGAATTCCCAGGTGTGTAGTAGAGCTGACAAGGGACAAGGTTGTAGTCATTTCTTGGCCATAGCCACCTACCCAGAGGGAGTGAGTAGTTGAACCTATGGGCTCAGGACCATAGTTGCAGGGGACATCAAGTTCAATTGGCATAACATACTACACAAAACATTGTTCCACCTCCTACTTTGGCGAGTAGCGACTGGGATCTTAAAAGCTTGCAAGCAGCCATCTAGGTGCAACAATAGGTCTCTCCTCATCCAGAGCAAAGAAGAATGAAGAAAACCAAAGATTCATGGAAACAATTAGTCCAAGCGACTGGTACACCATGTGATCCTCAGCCGATACAACTATGAGACCAGAAAAACTAGATGGTACCTGGCTACTGTCAAGCACTTGGAGGGGGATCTCTGGAGGAGATCATGGATAGAGTGGGAGAACAATGTGGAACAAAACTCAAATTCATTTGGGAAAAAAAAAAGGGATCAGTTTTGCTGGTCTGATAGAGCCTGGTGGAACCATCACTGAGACTATGGCCCCTAGCTGCCCTTCAGGTCTCGAATGGAACCCAACCTGTGGCTTCCAGCCAAACAAAAGACAGGCATATGAGTTGAACATGTACCTGAGGTAAATACACTCCTTGGAGAGAATAATCATGGGAGAAAGAAGGGCTATTTATGCACAGGGAGATGGTTCAGGGGGCAGGAGGGCATGGAGGGATGGACACAGGGCAGAGGTAACTACCAAGAGGAAGTGGGAGGGGAGCTGTTGCATTGGGGTAAATTATAATCATTGTCATGAGACAAAGTGTATGTGAACTGATGTATGGAAAGTGAACTTGCTCTGTAAACTTTGACCTAAGTCACAATTTTAAAAAAAAATAAAAGTAGCAAAGGAAGGAATCAATAGAGAGAATGGAGAATTTAAAGGACTACCACCTCACCTGGTTGACACAGTGGCTGTTGCGAAGGACTCAAGTACAGCAAGGATTTCGAAACGTGCATGGACCAGGAGGTGTTTGGTTCTGCTGTGCATAGGGTCGCTATGAGTCAGAGCACCTAACAACAACAACAACACTTCACCTGGCTAGTGTCACCTAAACACTGTGTCTGCTGCCTTGCAAACTCCATCATTTTCTCTTTTGATATATTATAACCTATGCCTAGAAATAAAGGTGTCCCTTTAGTGAAATAGCACCTTTCCCCTCCCATCTTGACTGTTAGTGGTTAAAATGAATGAAATATGCACAGGAAGTTGTGTGTTTTGATTGGCTAGAAGTTAATACTACAGAAAGCACTTTGCCACTGATCATGTGGAATGGTAAAACACACTAGTTCCAGCCCCATCTGTCAGGCCAGGATTTCGCCCTAGCCCTTCTCCAATCAATACGTAGAACTGCCTGGTGCCACTGGGAGGGAACTGCATTTAAAAAAATGAATGAAGTAGGACAGCCAAAAATCTTTACATTCCTTATGTTCTCTTCTGCAGCTTTCTTCCCAGGGATGGGACTACCCTGGTAGCTGCAGATAGGCAGCAAGAGGGTGCCACTCTCCCTGCCCCAAGAAGGGGTCGGTGCTACAAAAAGTAGCACACAGGCTTCCGAAATGCACTGTCAGAGTTGGTGACGGGAGCCGCTCCACCTCTGGGGCTACAGCAGTGCAGTGCGCTTTAGTGGATCAATACTTTAGTCTTGTCATGCTAATTGCTCATTGGTTGACATTCATGATCCTTCCTAGCTCCCTCCCTATGTAAACTCTTTACAGCTGCAACAGCGAGATGCAAAAATCCCAAGCCTTCAAAGCTGGCTCCTGCAGAAGAAAGAGGGCCTGGCAGCTGAGGTATGGTGCTCCCTCATTTTCTTGCCCCCCTTAAAAAGCTTCATGTGTGTCTGCATGTGCTGGTGTGATAGGGAGACATGTGAAGCAATGGCTGGGCAAACTCTCCTGCAACATGTAAATGGTATTACCATTTAAGAACAAAACAATATCTTCTTCCCCTTTACCCACCCACCCCACCCCACATACACAGCACAAAACAGACAAACACCCACTCCCCCTATGCATTTGGTTGCAGACCTTCTAGTTTGGTGAATCTGTCACCCTCCACCAGTTCACAATGAACATGTACCTGTACTGTCCTCTGCTCCAGACTAGGGCATGTCAGCCTGAGCTGGCTGCTCTGTGGGGGTGTGTGTATGTGTGTGTGATCACGCCTACCATATTGGCTTCCTGTCCCTGGAACATCAGCTTTCCTAGCTGGCTGAGCCTGTCCCCCACAACCACTGCTGCCACTGAGAACACCCCAACTCCTACCCCATACACTTCAGGCCTGTGCTATGCACGGTTTTGTTAAGCTGTTTAGTATTAATTGATTTTTTTTTTCCATTTTTTTCTTTCTTTCCCTGGGCGGGTCAATAGCTGGATGCTTCAGGAGCAGAGGATCTATCAGCTGCAGACCAAGCATAGGGAGACGCAGGCAGACCTGGAACAGAAACCCAGCCAGCTCCAGCCGCTCCGACAGTACCTGGTGGCCGAAAACTCAGCAGCAGGCAGAATGCCATGGGCCGTGAGGCAGGGAATCGACTCTGACCCAGTCCTTGAGGTCTGGTAAGTTTCCTCACTTTTGGAAAATGAAGCAAATGATAACCAGGTCTTTCTTTCCTTACTCAGAAGACTTGGCAGCATTCGGCTAATTTCAGTTAATGAGCTTAAGATCAAAAGCAAGATGTCCTCAGCAGATCTAGGAGGATGGAAGGATTGAGGGAGGGATGGGGGTATGTGGGATAGTGGGGGCTACCCAAACTCCGGTCCTAAGGTGAGCCACTGCAACCAAGCAGATGTCCTGGGTATCGATCCCTGCATCCTGCTATTGATTTCCTCTTGGGGCCAAGAATGGGGTGGACCTATGGAGGACCAGAGGAGGACCAACACCCTCCCAGAGGGCCTGGCAGCCCTAATCGGTGATAACAGTGTTAAGTGGTCAGCCTGGAGATGAGGTTTGCTCAGATCTATTGATCTGCGCTCCCCTGGGATATAAATCCTTCTGAATTTGCTTCTGTGGATATAAATATTTATAATTAAAATAGCTTAGGAGTCTCTTACAGTCATAGTGAGGGTGGCCCATGGTAGGGTAAGGCTTAATATCAGTCTCTTCTGTCTCCCTTCTTCTTCCTCTCTTCTCATTCTCTGGCATTTGTTTATACATCTCTTTTTTGTGTTTTGAACCCTCTTTTTCTCACCCTCTGAGCGACAGGCAGAATATCTCACACTACCAGAAGCCAGGAAAAATCCATTCTTTCTGAGTGCAGACTCCAGCTAGGAGGGAGTGCCTCTCCACTCCCCCACCACCACCCCCAGTGAAGGTTACACAGTTTCACGTGCACTCAGGAGCTGGACTCGGAAAGGAATGGGCTATTGTGTGTGTGTGTGTGTGTGTGTAAAGACTTTGTCAGTTGTTGCTTTGTTCTTTCTTTTATTGGGGCATCACTTGGGGATCCCGTAACAAACAGGCTTCGTAGCACAAATGTGTTAACCAATGCTGAGACCCTGCGTTGCCTGGCTTGCTGTATTAAATGTAGGAGAACAATTTGAGGAGCACCACTCTCCTGTCTCTCCACACCTTGTAAACCTAAGCATCTGTCTGTTCACATGATGTGGACAGAGCATCCCTTACCCAAGAAACTAGAAAAACAAGGGATGCTGAAGACCCATTGAGGGGCAGGAGTCTTGAAGCCAGCTGGCAAGACCAGGATCATTGACCAGAGCTCTTTTAACTGCCAAGGATAACCTTATAAAGGATTGAAACCATTCAGATTTAATATTCAGAAATTTGGGTTGAAACTGGGACAGGGAGAATGGCCTTTAAAACCATCCACTGTGATGAGAATTATGTTCCCTAAATCTATCATCTACGTGGTGTCCAGGATGCAATCTTCTCCATTTTGGAACTTGAGAGTATTTTCATCAGATGTCTGCCTTCCCTGAGTGCTTATACCTTGAGCTGTGTGTCTGTGTGTGTCTGCCCTCAACAGTTTTTATGAATTTGTCATTTATGCCTACAACATTGTTTAAGGACTTCTGGATCTCACACCTGCCAAGGATGTATAATAGTGAGTGTATGCACTGTATGGGGTGTGGGGAGAACTTACTAGGTTTTGCTTCTCTAGATTTTAGAATGTTTGGTCACTCCAATCTATATGTGTGACTTAATGAATATATGTCTGAATCATTGTACAAGTGTCTGTACTTAGGAAGCAATGAACGTAAGTGGGTTAGAGCGGGACTCCTCCATGTCTCTCTACCACGTGAATTAACTGCGTCCTTCCCAGATGCATATTAAGCTTTGATTTTTTTGTGTGTTTTTTGTTTTGTTTTGTTTTGTTTTTATTCAGAACAGGTAGTTTTAGTGCTCAAATCTAGCTTGTCTCTTTTAGCAAGGGATTGAGGAATAGGGAGTATTCTAACTGGCAATCAAGGATCAGTATTTTGGATTCCATTTCATTAGATAATTTATATAGAATAAAAGTCTAACAGCTATAATCATAATCGCCTTGACTTAAGAATGTTCCTAGGCATGCTTGAGCTTGAAAAACACGTGAAGCTAAAAATGGAAGATGGTTCTGGTTGGTAACTTATAAGCTTCTGTTGTGATGGAGAGAATTGCATTGTAGTTCTCTTTGTTTGGTTTATATGGCAGCACCCAAAATGCAAAAGGTGTATTTTACTTTAGAAATAAACTTCCAGCATTAACCTAGAGAATGGAAGACCCAGTTTGGTACTTAAATCGTGCTCTGCCAGGTCATAATGAAAAGCATAATTAATGAGAAGAGTTTTTTGTTTTGTTTTGTTTTTTTAAAGGAAAACAATCCCGATTTCGGTGTTTTTCTCCAATTGTTTGGAATATTTGTCAACATTTGCTTGTATGCTTAGTCTGAAGAGCAAGCTTATTTAGAGAAAGTGATTTAAATTTTAGAATGGAATGTATATCACTAATTAAATGTATGCACCCTTGCGATCTGAGAGCCACTAAATCTAAACAGCACATACATGAATTCATTGCTGTTGGCTACTGTTCTTATAGGTCATGTTTGAAAGCTTGTTGCTAGTCATAAGGAAATGATTTTATTATGGAATTATCTAGTGACTTAGGATAACACACTTCACTGCATTTATTATTGTTGAAATTTAACTCCTATATTATAAATGTATTTATATGCTAGCTTTGCATTTTACATTATATACATATAAATGTGTTTTTCAGTTCTGAAAGGTTTTACATTGAACATATTTTATAATGCAAGGACAGAAATATTTCACTGTTATTCTATGTTTACAACATAAAATATAATGATACTGATATGTCACTGTTATTTCTATAACAGTAATATATGCATCACGTTTAAAATTTATCTAAGCATCTTGACCTACTCATTTGATCCTACAGCAAACATATGAGATAAGAATCATGCTTTCTCCATTTTACCAATAATGAAACATGCACAAGGTGACATGGCTATTAGTGTCAGACTTGGGGCTATAACCTAAGGCTATGCACTCCTGGTCAAGTGCCCTTTCCTCAGCTCCTGGCTGCCTCTATTAATGTTTGATAACATTTTAGCATATTCTTTATCTCTGGCACCTATCACAACCATTGAAATTCATTTAAGGCAAATTTTGGGTGATGTTAAATTATAATTAGCATTCTGCCTATGCAAGAAATGGTACCACCTAAGTATCTCCGGCATCTTTCCTTGCCTTTATCACACAGCAGTCGGCTGCAGAATCTGATATCATGATAGACCCTTTTTGTTAGGCTCAGGGATTCTGGGAGCTGTTAATATGCTTATCAATAGGTTTACTCCTCAGGAACATTTATGAATGAAAACATAGCGTATGTTAGATAATTTCATAAGACTGTTATGTACATATCTACTCTGCATATTTATCAGTATTTGCTTTCAAAATGTATGAGTTGAAGCATCATGAAATGCGTAAGGCTAGGGATTAGGCTTTCCTCTTCCTGGAGCAAGCAGTGCCCTCCCCCCAGCTCCTCACCGATTCAGGGATTTATAACCTTTTCTGTGCCGGGGACTTCATTGCCAATCTGGTGAAGCCTATGGACCCCTTCTCAGAATAATTGTTTTAAATGCATCAAATAAAATATATAGAACTACAAAGGAAACCAATTTATATTGAAAATCAGTTACCAAAGTATTTTAATAACAAATTTTGGATATAATAACATGTCTACTTTTTTTATTAACACATTGATAAGGTCCAGTGGTAGATGTACACCTGTAATTTCAAGTTGGTAATAAGCATAAGGGATATTTTCATATCACATCCATATCACATATTACATATGCATATCCATATCATATAACAACAACAATATATTACATGGATGTGATATAAAAATTCCTATGATTTCATTAGTGACATTGTCACAATTATTGTTAATGTTACTGGGGTTTGTTTCCTGCACTTATAATTGAAGGACATGCCAGATGTGATTCATTATTAGTGGAAATGAAAGTGTGATTTTTCTGTGTCCACATTCACGTGCCGCCCTGAAGTCTGTCCATGGACTCCTTAAGGATTGAGGGATGCCAGATTAAGAATTCCTACTCTAGTTAGTCTCAGCTGTCAAAACTCACCTGAAGCATTATTCCTTCTAAAGAGCTTTGCCACCCTTCCCCCAGGTAGAGTTAGACATCATTCTTCTGTGCCCCAAGAGCCCGCCTGTACACCTTCTCAAACATAATGCTTAGCATACCACAGAGTCCATATCAATTTACTTGTCTGTCCATCCTATAAAAGTATACATTCCTTAAGGGCATGGATCTTATAAATATGTAAGTATACATATTTAATATATACTCATGTCTTATGAGACTTTATGTTACCACCTCCAACCACAATGTATGGCACATTAGAGGGGCTTATTCAAGGAAGGAAGAGTCAAGCACCAAGGAATCATACAGCACAGAGCAGCATCTTTAAAACCCCAAATTAAAGTCAGTAGCTTGAATGTTCAGTTGAGGGAAATTCCCCTTCAATGGCACTTTCATATCCCAGAAGGTGAAGATGGCCACATGGACCCTGTCTCTTTTCCTTTTCAGTACAACTCTCAATCTATAGCCTCCTAAAAAAATCCTCATCACCTGATAACATCCCATTTCCAAATGTTCTTTCCTTTCACATTCTCATCAGCACAGACAAAGGAAAGAGACAGCAGAAGTGTGATAATAAAGGGCCTTCATAGCTTGAATTTTTAGGGTTTTATCAGTCAAATAAAAAAGCCAAGATTTGTTGGGAAGAAACAGCTTTGATCTTAGTGAATTTACAAATACGTAAATATTCTTAAAATTCTGTGTTTGAAAATGATTATTAAAATTTCCTTGAAAAATAGAACACAATTAATTTTCAATACAAATGCTTTGTGTAGGATAAACACAGTTCTTAATACAAATATTTTGTGTAGGATAAGCATAGATGCTTATACACAAGAAGGTACAATTTCAGCCACTCAACTTCCTAATATTAACATTGCGTAAAATCAGCAGTTACTCATGCCTGTTGACTTAATTTTCCATGCACCTCTTCCTTCCCAGTAAGAGGTATTTGCCATTCTACCCAAATGAATGGGTATTCACATACCAAGTTGAGCCTGAATATTTCTTAGATACAAATTGATTTTGAACTATAGTGGACTTGTTTAAGAAGATAAAGATCAAAATGGAGATGAAATTGGAGAAAAAAAAATAGCCATTTTTATTGTCTAGTAGCTATCTTCCACTCAATATTTTGTGCATGAGTGCATGTTGAACCTGAGTCTTTGATTAGCAGCTCAATGGCATTCAATACACACTCTATAGAATATCTTATTGATATATACTAGTCAACCCTCTTAAATTCAGGTGCCTAAATTGAATCTGATTTAATATAAAGTCCTAAGATCTTAACGTAGATAAAGCTCATTTCACTCCATCATTTAATAAGACACCGACCCACATGCACTGCACATATCCTACAAGTGGTATCTTATCAGGGCCATTGGTGAGAGTTCATGAAGCAGATGCTGAAATATTCATCTGTGTCTGAGGCTTGTTTCAGCATTCACCCAACCTTCACCTACGGTAGCATAGCCGAAAGTTGAAAAGCAATATTCTGAGTACTGCTTTCCACTAACATTCCTAAATAGAATGTTGGTGGAGCAAAGAGAGTAACTATGATAATACTTAGAGAGAAGAAGCTTGCACTGGAACTATGGATTACAGAATAGATCAGTCCACATATGAACTTCTTCACCTGCTGAAAGGAAGCCTCACAGAGCCTTAACTGATAATCTTGTCACTCGGTCTCTAAAGTCCCACTACTTACTCTTTTACTTATTACCTACCTACTTCTCTCAGGTTTGATTATTCTTCCCATATGTTATTATTCTTCCCATTCCTGCTTTCCTTGCTCTTTTGAAAACATCGTATATTTTGAGTTAACTGTTGCCCTTAATTTACTGATTTGGTAAATGTACTGACTTGGGTTATATATTAAACTCTATGGGGGGAAAGTCTGCATAGACCTAAAAAACTCAAACTCACTGCCGTTGAGTAGAATCCAATTCATAGCAACTCCTACTTGGGTTTCCAAGGTGGTATCTCTATGGAAGTAGATTTCCCAGTCTTTCTTTTGAGGAGTGCCTGTTGGGTATAAGCTAAGAAATATTTTCAGATTTAGATATACATAGAAAAGCTTTGGCTAAGACATTTTTTGCAAATAAATAGAAGCATTCATAGTTGAGAAGTTAGTATTACAACAAGAATTTGATATTTATTATCACCCTTAATTTATGCAATGCACTATACATCTTTCCTGGACAGCAGGGAAATGTGGCTCTAAAAACGCAATTCAAACAGTCACAACAGGAAAGATAGCTTAATACTATACTATACTTTATGACAAAAATTTATTTTAAAATAAGTCAAGAAAGATCTGGATAATAGAGTGTTTACAGAATCACAGTTGGGAATAAAGAGATTGCATTATAGCAATTTGCTTATGAACTTAACAATCCATAGAAATTATTTTTATAATCCATATTTGAAAAATTATTTGAAAATTGCTAATATTTTCAAAACAGAAAAAAACAGGTGTTCCAAGTAATGATCATCGATTAAAATGTAGCTTCTGTGCCTAATAATATCAGATGTTAAGAGAGAAAAACTAGGAGATTGAGAGGATAATGAAACCAAGAGCAGCAGGCAGCTTTGGGGATGGATAAAGGACAAATCATTCCAGACAAATGTGATCACTCTTTTAAATCGCATTACGAGATTAATGGGTGAAGGGAATGCACTAGAGGTAATATATATGGATTTTACTAAAGCATTTGATACACTGCTCCATGAATTTCCACTTGCAAAATTAATTCAAATTGGGTAGAATATGTGCATGGTCACATAGATTGAAAATTGGCTGAAGGACCATAAACAAAGAGTAATGACAAATGGTGGCCCCTCACATTTAGGCAGGAGACAGTGTCCAATGAATCCCTGAGGAATGATACCCACTCTGGTATCACATAACCAACCTCACTAACAATCTGGGAAGGGGTATCACAGAATTCACAGATTTTGGCATGAGAGGGGTCTTGAAATTAAGAGTTAAAACAGTTGAGAGGAAAATTAAATATAGGAAATATTTAATCATTTTTAATGACTAAAAGAACAAAGGATTATTAGTAAAAAGTTAAATGCAATTTTTCACTTTAATGTTTATAATGCTGATTGAGGAAAATGCACTTACAACACTATTATTTAACAGGGTCATTCTTTGTTCAATTAGAATCTGAAATTCTATGCTCTTATGTCCCCCAAGTTTGAGTTCATCAAAAGAATCCCTAGAAATGCTAAAGGGGTAAAGGGAATTGATTTATAAATAAAGGACTTAATTGTATCTGCTTAAATGCAGAACTTAAAGATGAGCCAAAGAAGAAGAAATTGAAGATTTTTACCAACTTCAGTAGTGTGAACTTGGCCAAACATGCAATCAAGATGTATTGATAATTACTAGTGATTGGAATGTGAAAGTTGGAAACAAAGAAAAAACATCAGTAATTGGAAAATATGGCCTTGGTGATAGAAATGACTCTGGAGATTGCATGGTACAATTTTTCATGACCAACAAATTATTCATTGCAGATACCATTTTTAAATAACATAAACACCTACTGTATGTATGGACCTCACCAGATGGAATACACAGGAATCAAATCGACTACATCAGTGGACAGGGATGATGGAGAAGTTCAAATCATCAGTCAGAGCAAGGTAGGAGCTGACTGTAGGACAGACCATCAGTTGCTCATATGCAAGTTAAATTGAAGCTGAAGACAATTAAAACAAGTCCAGGAGTGAAAATACAACCTTAACTATATCCCACCTGAATTTAGAGATCATCTGGAGAATAGGTTTGATGGATTGAACATTAATGACTGAAGACCAGACAAGCTGTGGAATGACATGAAGGACATCCTATGTGAAGAAAGCAAAAGGTCATTAAAAAGATAGGAAAGGAAGAAAAGACCAAAATGGATGTCAGAGGAGACTCTGAAACTTGATCTTGAAGGAGAGTAGCTAAAGCAAATGAAAGAAATGATGACATAAAAGAGCAAAAGATGGCTTAAGAAGACAAAGTATTATAATAAAATGTGCAAAGAACTAGAGTTGCAAAATCAAAGGGAGGGAACACGGCATTTCTCAAGCTGAAAGAACTGAAGAAAAAATTCAAGCCTTGAGTTACAAAACTGAAGGATTCTATGGGCAAAATAACAAACAATGCAGGAAGCATCAAAAGAAAATGGAAAGAATACACTGAGTCACTATACCAAAAAGAATTAGTCAATATTCAGCCATTTCAGGAGACAGCATATGATCAAGAACTGATGGTTTTGAGGGAAGAAGTCCAAGCTACACTGATGCATTGGTGGAACACAAGGGTCTAGGAATTAACAGAATACCCATTGAGATGTGTCAACAAATAGAGGCAGTGCTGGAGGTGCTCACTTGTTTGTGCCAAGAAATTTGGAAGATAGCTGTCTGGCAAATTGACTCAAAGAGATCTATATTTGTGCCCATTGCAAAGGGAAGGTGATCCCACAGAATGCAAATATTTATCAAACAATACCATTAATATCACTCACAAGTAAAATTCTGCTGAAGATAATTCAAAAACTATTGCAGCACTACATCAACAGAGAACTGCCAGAAATTCAAGCCAAATACAGAGGAAGGCATTGAACGATGTCAGATGGATCTTGTCTGAAAGCAGAGAATACCAGAAAGATGTTTACATGTGTTTTATTGAATATGCAAAGACATTTGACTGTGTGGATCCTAACAAGTTATGGATAACACTGAAAAGAATGAGAATTTCAAAACAGTTATGCTCATGAGGAACCTGTACATAGACCAAGAGAAAGTCATTCAAACAGAAAAAGCAGATACTACATGGTTTAAAATCAGGAAAGGTATGTGTCAGGGTTATATCCTTTCACCATACTTAGTCAATCTGTATGCTAAACAAATAATCCAAGAAACTGGACTATATGAAAAAGAATATAGCATCATGATTGGAGGAAGACTCATTAGCAACCTGTGATATGCAGACAGCATAACTTTGCTTGGTGAAAATGAGGAAGAGTTGAAGCACTTATTGATGAAGATCAAAGTCTACAGCTTTCAGTATGAAGTACACTTCAACATAAAGAAAACTGAATCCTCACAACTGGACCAGTAAACAGCATCATGATAAATGGAGAAAAGACTGAAGTTGTCAAAGATTTCATTTTACTTGGGTCCACAATCAACAACCATGGAAACAGCTGTCAAGAAATCAAATGACATATTACATTGGGCAAATCTGCAAAAGACCTCTTGAAGGTGTTTAAGAACAAAGATATCACTTTGAAGACTAAGGTGCATCTGACCCAAGCCGTGGTATTTTCAGTAGCCTGCTATGCACGTGAAAGCTGGACAGTGAAAAAAGGAAGACCAAAGAGGAATTGATGCATTTGAATTGTGGTCTTGGCAAAGAACATTGAATGGACTGCTAGAAGAACAAACAAACCTGTCTTGGAGGAAGTACAGCCAGAATGCTCCTGGAAACAAGAATGGCCAGACATCATCTTTCATACTTTGGTCATGCTGTCGGAAGGGACCAGTCCCTGGAGAAGGATATCATGCTGGGTAAATTAGAAGGTCAACGAAAAAGGAGGAGACCCTCAACGAGATGGATTGATACAATGGCTGTGTTGATCAGCTCAAGCCCGGCAATGATTGTGAGGATGACGCAGGACGGGGCAGTGTTTCCTTCTGTTGGACACAGAATGAAGCTGGCTCAACCAGACCTAACAACACAACAAGAACTGCTGAGCTGTTAGGGGTTCCTCCATACATAGGCTGAGTGCAGAGGAAATAACCATCTTGAATGCACTTTAGCCTAACACTAGAAATCTTTTTATTAAAAAGGTCCCCAAATAACATTTAGATAACTACCAGGCCAACCTTACAAATTGTTTCCAATGTTGTGGTTGAAATTGTTGAAACCATGTAACTTTGTATTGTTTAGAGGCAGAATGGATTCTTATAAACTGGACTGGATATACTTATATTTTCCTTTTACAGAGAGCAGGATCTTATTTATAATTAAAGCCCAGTCATATTTACCATTTCATTCATTCCTTTTGGCCACCCTGTGAAGGAGATATGTCATCCCCAAACATCTCAGAGGCTCAGAGGGGATAGATGACTTGCCCAAGACTACAACATTAATAAATAGCAGAAAAAACTCCAAACTCATTGCCATCTAGTCGATTCTGACTCACAGCAACCCCCTTTGGGTTTCTGAGGCAGTAAATCTTTACAGAAGTAGGTTGCCCAGTCTTCCTTCCACGGAGTGTCTGGTGGGTTTGAACCGCCAACCTTCTGGTTAGCAGTCATATATATTAGGCACTACACCACCAGAGCTCCTTAATAAATGGCAGTTGTTGTTGTTGTTGTTGTTATGTGCTGTCGAGTCAGACCCAACTCATAGCAACCCCTCCTTGGGTTTCTGAGGCGGTATCTCTACGGAAGTAGATTGCCCAACCTTCCTTCTGAGGCGTGCCTGGTGGGTTTGAACTGCCAGCCTTCTGGTTAGCAGTCAAGTGCCTTAGGCACTACACTACCAGAGCTCCCAAATAAATGGCAGAGACAGTACTAAAGCTCAACTTCTATGGGTGTTTCTTAGCATCTTTCTACTCATGTGTATACCATGAATGAGACTGTCTTAAGAGCCATAAACCAGGTTCTGATTTTGACTTTGACTATTCAGCCTGTGCTGAATAAATAACATAATGGCAAGGACCTAGCATGAAATCTAGGACATAGAAGGAACTTAATAACGTTTAGCTCCTTTTCTCTGCCTTTCACCCTGTTTACAATTTCTTTGTTCAGCAAACAGTTATCAAGCACCCAGTGTGTGCTGGGCATTGGCCATCTGTGCAGCTCAGTCATGTGAGTTCTTCTTAAGCTCAGATTTCCCAAGTTGGACCAGAAGCTTCACGAGAGAAGAGCTGTGTCTGCTGTTCACCACAGTGTCCCCAACACTAAAGCATGCACAAATAAAGACTGCTTGAGTGGGAGCAAAAGCATCCTGCCTCACTCCTCCAAAGTTCCCCTGAGCTTTTGCCAGGCTGCAGCCTGGTCGACCTGTTGAACTCCTTCACATAGGGTGAAAGTGGCCTGTGACCTCCTGCACACACTGAAAGAGTAGAAGAAAAGTCCCAGAAAGGGGGATATGGAAGATAGGCAAGTAAGCGTGTTTGCCAGGGTGGGTTTTGTTTTGTTTTGTTTTGTGTTTTCCTTTTTCCTTTCTACCAAATCTCCCCCAGCACCTACAGAGCCATGATGGTTAACAAGTTATCTACCAGGCTGAGCAGTTGGCTTCTGCAGGCACCCTTTCCTCAAGGGGAGGAAAAGGGCATGTTGTTTCTCCTATGCCCACCTCCCAGCCTATCCACAGACAGCCCCATTGAAGAGCAGCAAGGACCCACTACTTTGCAACTTTGGGACAGTCTGCTTTCCTTTCCTTCAGATTTGAAAGGAGAATAGAAAACAAGAAGCCAAGATCATAGAAAAGCTCAGAGCGTCTTTGGTGAAAAGGCCAAGCCCAAGAACATGCCAAGGGCCGTAAAGCTCATTTCATGACGACAATGCAGATGCCCCCATGCCCAAGCCAGAGTAAGAACCTGAATGCCACCCTCTCCTCCTGTGTCCCCGACCAGTCTGTGTTCCTAGCAAACAGACAAACATGCATATCTGCTGGATTCCTGCCCTCAGCCAAACCCAGCTTTGCAATGTATTTCATCACAGATATTTCTGCCCACGATTGAATTACATTATTTTCAAAGAGAATACCTTTATCATTTCCAACACTCTTCTTCCGCATTAGGCTGATTGCAGTTGCGTGAGTGCACCTGAAGTCCTCAGTGAAGTGTCAGGTGTAATTTGGCACTGGGAGATGAGTTATGGAATTGCCCTTTAGGAAAAGGCTGGGAGCTCAGCCCTGCCTGTCAAATAGGTCCCTGCCTTATAGCAAATTCTGCAGGTGAATGAATCAGTATTTGGCACATCAGCATTTCATAGAGCTTCCATGCTAATGTCTTTTTGAAATGAAACCGAGAAAGCTGTTAACCTCAGTTAGCCGGGTGTCCCCTCTGTGACCGGGATAAATCATCAGTATAGAGGCTGAGAACTGACTGCTTTGGGGAAGAGTACTGGGTTGTGGAGAAGCTGATGGAAGGGGCCTCCAAGAACTAAATAAGGATTTTTATGTTCCTTAAGAGAAGAAATAAATATTACTTATCCCCGCCTCCTGATTTAATGCTTCCAAAAGGATTTTGAATAGTTTTATTCAGTTAGATAGCATATCCTCACTTATCCTTTTTTCCAATCTTTTCAGTGAAGCTCCCCTCAAAATCATTGCATTGTAATACACACACATGCACACACACGTACACACACACTCCTAGTGTCTGAAAACCTGGTCTTAAGTGCCAATCTGCCAGAGCACTTTCTGTCAGCTAACTGGGGACCCTCTGCTACTTCCTGTATACTTTTCCAAGGTTCAGATTCAGACAACATCCATAGAGTAGCTACTATGTAGTAGGTACTTTCATATATGATACGGCAGGAAGTTCTCATATTAACCTATGAAGCATGAGATATTATTTCTGTTTTTATCTTTGAAGAAACTGAGGTACAGAGAAGTTAAGGGAGTGGCAAAGCTTAAGGTCAAATCCAGGGCTTCTGACTCTAGTCATCTGTTTCTCAGCCAGATGCTGCACCAGGCACCAGAATTTTTTCCCCCTAATAAACCAGCACAAACAAAATGTTTATGGCCTAGGCTTGCAGGCTCCTTTTTGCCCTGCAGGCTCTTGACTGCCTCCTCCTCCAGCTGTCCCGTTGGGAAGGCTGCTTGATTACTACATACATCTTCAGCCCTTGATATTTACAATCAGCTGTACAATTGCTTTTATTAGTTCCAGTGTGCATGTTATTCCCTTTTACAGTTTGCCTGCCTGAGCTGTCTGAACTGGAAGAGGATGACAGGACTGAGCTTAAGGGCCATGACATTGAGAGCTCAGAGGAGCAGGAGCTAAAAGCAGGGAACGCTATACCTAGAAAGACCCTCAAAAGCACCTAGGCCGGGCTTTCTCAACAGCAAGAAAAAAAATAGGCTGACTGGGCTGCAAGGTTTTTAGTACTATTACTATACATTCATAGTCAAATTTATTCTCCAAAATTTCTTAAATCCTTAAAAATAAATTTAAGGGTATAAATTATTTTTTTAAAAAAAAGAAGAAGAAAAAAAAGAAAGAAAAAGGTAATAGAATGACCAGAAACGTATAAATATGATGCTTTCTTGCTTGTTAAGCTGAAGAATTAGGACTTGAATCTAGATCTTCTAGTGCCAAATCAGTGTTCTTCATGACACTGAACTTTCTCTGAGGTGGTCTAGTGGCGTTCCTTCCTTTCTTGAAACACTCAACCACAGTCCCGAAGAAAATGATCATCCAGTGTCACACATTCTTGAAAGAAAGCAGCCTTTATTTCCAGGCCAGTTTTTCATTCTTATTTACCCACCCCAAGGACTCACCCACCCACTGCCATGAAATTGGGAAAGCTTATTAACTCATAGGGATATCACATCTTTCACTTCCTTTACTGACCTCCACTGATAAATTTAACCATGCCTTTCCCCATGCTAAGAAGAACTGGTGGTGTAGTGGTTAAGGCATTTGGCTGCTAACCAAAAGGTCAGTGGTTTGAGCCCACCAACTGTTCTATGGGAGTATGATGTCCGGAAAGATTTACAGCCTTAGAAGCCTAACGGGGATCGCTATGAGTTGGAATTGACTTGGTGGCAGTGGGTTTTTTTAATTATTTTTTTATATATTTATATTAATTTAAAATCCATTTTGTATTTATCAATTTATCATAGTAATTGCACTTATCCCTCACATTGTAATTTATCTGTTAATTGGTCTCATTTCTGTGTAGGCTATGAATTTCATGAGAACCCATTTACTTCACCATCTACCCACATCTATCATTGTAGTTGGCAAATGGTACAGACTCCATAAATACTAGTTGAATTGAGTATCATTTGCTCTCCAGCAAACTGAACTAGCCAAGGAATTTCATCTTAGTACACATAGCCTGGAAATGACAAAGATTGATTCTCTTGGGCTTCATTTTGAAGTTTGAAGGCTCATAACAACTTCTTATCATTCCCTTGGCCTCTATGTAAAGACTGATCCAAATAGTTTATTACAAATCGCATCTGAAGCTAACAATTATAATAGAATGTAACATATTTGAAATATATAGAAAGTGTCTTTGAAAAAAAAAAACTGGTTAGGACTCTGTTCAGCTGCAAGTAATTGAAAGAACAATTATGGGCTAAAGCATTAGTTTTATTTTTCTCACATAAGAAGGCTTGGTGATTGTTAGCTTTGGATCAACACTCAAAGGTGTTATGAAAGAACCTGGATTTTTCTATCTGTGATGTCAGAACCAAAAATGCTGAGCTTCTTGGCTTTTTCTTCATATTGATTGCAAGATGAGTGCAATGGCACCAACCATCACATCTGCATTGAGAGAGGGAAGAGGAGGGGAGGATCACACCTGGTGTGCCTGTTCCTGTCTGGCAATGAGCAGGCTTCCCAGAAGCTTCTCTGACCCTCACCAGACATCTGCTTATATCTCTCAGCAGATGAGTCACATGGCCATGAGGCTTGCTGCCCATGAGTCTGTGCGAGCAAGTATTTACAACTCCAGCCTCCATGTGGGGGACTGAGGGAGGAGCTAGGAATGGCTGAGGGATATTTGATCAACAGTGCCTTCCATGGAGGGTTTTTCTCGTTTCAGGTATGTGGGCATGGAAGGGATGATGAATGCATATTTATTAAGTGACCAGAGACACAAATGGATGAATTGATTATTTCTGTTTTTCCATATCAAAGAAGTTTTGTCTAGTCAGGCACTATCTAAAGATACTAGCAAAGGTCCCTCAGACAACATAGCTGAGAAAAGCGCTGGAGACAAGGCAAATGGATGCTGTGGGTAAGTGGCAGAGGGAAGATGTCTTCAAACAGATGAGACCTATGTTGTGTGCTCACTATATGGTTTGCATTGTATGATACTGGTTGAGTTTATAGCTCATCTTGGTAACAAACTTTATCTTGGAATTATGGTGAGGTTGGAAATACACCATTTTCTATAGCAATGTGAACACTCCTACTTAATGATAAATATTAAACTAGACCATTTATTAAATAACAATAAAATAATAAGATAAGGTCATAATCTATAGGTTAGTCTTCTTTACCTAAAAGATTATAAAGAAACTTTTCTTGTGGTTTTTTGTTTGTTTGTTTACCTTACTGCCTAAAATGAACTATTTTATTTGTGGTGTAATCTTCAAATTTTACCTATAATAGAGAACCTCAAGAGCTGTAAGCTTCAAACATATTACATCAGTACTATCTTAGAGGTTTAATTCCATTGATAGAGACATGACACCTTCATCTCATCATTTGTAAAGTCACTACATGTGACTGTATCTCACCACCTCATCAAATAGGCAAAAACCAAAAACCAAACTCACTGCCGTTGAGTCAGATCCAACTCACAGGGACCCCTCCTTGGGTTTCCGAGGCAGTATCACTACGGAAGTAGATTGCCCAATCTTCCTTCGGAGGAGTGGCCGGTGGGTTTGAACCTCCAGCCTTCTGGTTGGCGGTCAAATGTCTTAGGCACTACACTACCAGAGCTCTAGTTTCTCCTCACGCTCCCTTTTCCCTCCAGTTACTCCCATTGGCTGAACTGACCTGGAAGCCAGCTGACATTTGAGCCTAGAAATGGAGCCTGCAGGGGGTCAACCCCTAGAGATACAGAAACAGACTGGGAGCAGGGGGAGGAAGGAGGTGTTAGAACAAACAGTCCCAGAAAAGAGCACAGAAGCCTCTCAGGTGAAGACCTGCACTTTGGTGTGTGTTGTTAGGTGTCATGGAGTCGGTTCCTACTCATAGCAGTGCCGTGTACACTGCTCCACCCTCACAGTCCTTACTCTACTTGAGCCCATCATTGCAGCCCTTGTGTCAGCCTGTCATGCTGAGGGTCTGTCCCTTTCTCACTGACCCTTTACTTTACCAAGCACGATGCCCTTCTCCAGGGTTTGATCTCTTCCAACAATATGACCAAAGTAAGAGGAAGTCTTGCCATTCTCTCTTCTAAGGAGCATTCAAGCTGTACTTATTAAGTTGTGCCTGTTGGCTATCAGCTTGGGTTCTTTCCAGTGTCAGAGTGCATGGTTATGTTAGCACATCAACAATGTTCATTGAATGCCCAATGCAAGATAAACATTAAACTAGACGTTGTAGGAGATATAAAGAAATAGAAGACAATACCCTGCCTTTACATAATTTACCCTTATATTTATAGTTGTTGTTGTTGTTGTTGTTAAGTGCCGTCGAGTCGGCCCCGACTCATAGCGACCCCTCCTTGGGTTTCCGAGGCAGTATCACTACGGAAGTAGGATTGCCCAACCTTCCTTCCGAGGAGTGGCTGGTGGGTTAGTTGGAGAAAACTTGCTAAAAGGGGCAAACCCTAAAAGAGGAGTAAAAGGTTTGCCACAGAGGAGGTGGGAACAGTGTTTTAGATGGAGGGAACAATCTAAAGAAGTGAGAAGAGCATCTTGCAGATATCCCTGGCTGGAGCAGAGTAGCTGAGCTTGGGTGACAGAGAAGTCAATGAAAGACTTTGGAAGTCCAACAGAGGACATTAAAGCTGGTGTCAAAAAGAGTGCTAGGAAGCTGTAGGCATAATCTAGGGCCAAGGCAGAGAGTACCAAGGGATTGAGTATGAAAAGGAATCATAACTGTTGTGGTCAAGATCGTAGGCTCTGAAGCGAGACTGCCCAGGTTTAAACCTCAGCCCTACCACTTACTAGCCCCTTCTCTGGAGAACAAAGATAGTCGTAATACTTACCTCGTAGGGCTTCAGTGAAGGTTCCAAGCATCAGTTCTGTGCCTGACACATGATAAATGTGAGCTATTATTGAAATCATATTAGAAGATGATCTTACAAAGGAAGGAGAAAGAGTAAAATGCCCTTCAGGCAGCTCCAATGTATATTTGGAATGGTTTGTAATCTTGGTTGTAGTTGAAATTATTGTGGATGGAGAAACTCACTACAAGAGTGAATTTAGAGGAAGGAAAAACTGAGGGTCCAGGACAGAAAGAAAGGGAAAAAAAAATAGAGAGAGAGAGAGAGAAAGCAGTCAGAAAAATAGTAAGAAAATTCTGTGGACCAGTGTGTTAAAATCTCTGAGAATGATAAAGTCGTGAAAAATAATAGTTGCTTGGTGAGATACTGAAAATTCTAGTTGGATGCCTTCTGCTTGGTTTGTTGAGGTGGTTCTCTCCTTGCGCTGGCGCTGCTCCTGGAATCACCTCCCCAAAGCAGAGGGGTGAGGCGGTGGGGCAGTGGGAGAAATGCCCCGGTTTCTCTCCCACACACTCCCTTCTCCCTCCAGTTACTCCTACTCACTGACCCTACCTGGAAGCCAGTTGCTTTGAGCCTAGAAATGCAGCCGGCAGGGAGTCAAGTCCCAGAGATACAGAGAACAGGGGGAAGGAGGTGGAAGGGGTTTGAGAACAAATCCAGAAACAACAGAGTTGCAGTATTTTAAATGGTATTACTGGAGTAAGTGCCGAATCACAGTGTTGTGTGAGTGCCTGTTGTCAGTGAGCGTTAGAAAACTAAGTGATGATACTTTTCTAAAAATCATCCCCAGGAAGTTAACTGTACCTCCCTAAATCTCCCAAGGGGGCTAACTTGGCAAGGCCAAGAATATTCCACTTTTCTCCCAGACCCAGATCACTGTGGACTGGTGCCAATTTCCTTGCTTCCCACTGGAGCCTGAAGACAACGGAGAGAGGGAACTCAGGAAAGGAAGACATCACCAACAACCACAAAACAGCCAGAAGTGCTGCAAATGGTCTGCCATCAGCCTGATACCAGCTCAGGCCGAGGCTGCACGTCTCTATGACATGTGGCTATTATGCCCGAGGTTTGGAGTGAACAGTAGAGATGCTGGCCAGGAGGCTGGACATAAGGAAAGGAAATGAGGAAAGAGATGGGAGTCTGCTTTGCTCTATGATTTCGTGTGTTCAGTTTCCATTACTGCTTAAAGAATGAGTGTACAGAGCTCCACTTGTTAGCACCTGGAGAATGTACCTTTCTGTGTTTCTCCTTTAATCAGAACCAGTAGGGTTAAAACGCTTAGGGAGAGAGAGGCCACTAGGGATGGGGAAGGGACTGTGATCTTACCAAGAGAATCAAAGAAGTCAGGTCTTGAGGCTATGTACCGTAGCAAGGTGGAGCCATTGCGTTTATTTCCTTTAAATGGCTTACAGTTCTTTATCTATTCATCACATGAACAAAGCGTTGTTTGAGAAAGACCTCAAGAAATTGTTTAGTTTCTCTTATAACTAGGGTGACCATATAATTTATCCTCCAAACTAGGACAGCTTTGCTTGAAAAGGAACACAATAAATAATGTTGCTGGGGCAACAGGCAACAGGCAACAGGCTGTTCCAATCCAATTGGGTTATGTAATCACCCTATTTCTACCCCCATTTCAAAACCCTTTTAGTTAGTATAGCACAGCATAGTGGTTAAGAGCACAGACTATGGAGCTAGACTTAGTAAATTCAAATCCCAGCTTTGATGGTAAGTAGCTGTGTGACCATGACAAGTCACCTCCCTTCTCTGTGGTTCATTATCATTATCAGTGAAACAGAGTGTAATAATGGTTGCTATCTCCAAGGTTTAGTGTGAAGACTAAGTGAGGCATTCAGAGCAGTTCTCAATACCCACCAGCCACTCCTTGGAAGGAAGATGGAGCAGTCTACTTCCGTAGTGATACTGCCTCGGAAACCCAAGGAGGGGTCTCTATGAGTCGGGTCCGACTCTATGGCACATAACAACAACAACAACAATAGATACTGCATATGAATAAGTGTTCGTTATTCGTGTTATTTCCAACTCTCAAGGGTAATGAACCTAATTTTACGTATCTGATGTACAGACTTCTTGCCCCATGCCTTAACATGGAGGGACATTCAGCAATTTTTTGCTGAGTTCATAATCGAGGAAAGAAGGAAGGAATAAAGGAAGGAAGTGACATGATTGTTATCCCTACCTTCATTTTCTCTTCATCCTTTATTCCTTCACTATTTTTAGGTTACTTTGAACCATAAGGACACTGATAACCCACTCAAAGATCTTTCAAATGTATATTTTAACCTATCCTTTACTACCTCTTGGAATCCTAGGAGTTTTGAGCTTCTCCTATTCCTACCTGGGCTACAGCCAACACTGGCTTCTCTTCACCTGCTGTTCCACCTGCCTGCCTCCCCCAAGTTGCTAGACCTTGCTGGAGAAAGTTACAGCTTGTCAATTAAAATTGATCTTGGCAATTAGTACCATTGCTACTATCCCAAATAAGCCTGCTAGCAATCCTTTTATTCATTGTCTCTCACATCCCCAAAGGTACCATTTTTCCCACTCTTTGAGCTCCCAATCCACTTGCCCACACCTCTCTCTCAGAAGCTGAGCTTGCTTTCTGCTTGACTAGATGAAATTCTCCACTGTAAATTTTCTCAACTTCCTCCTTCCACATCTAAGTAATTTATAGCCCCCTCCTACTCTCTTTCTGCCTGTCTCTGAGAGAAAAGTACCCCATATTCTTTCCAAATCTAATTCTTTCCCTTGATCCAAATGTATCTCTCATCCTTCCAGAACTCTACTCCATCAGTTTGTTTTTACAGTTCTCTGCATTTCGTTTCCTTCTCTTTTACTTATTGACATGTTCCTGTATTTTTCTCTCTTAAAACAGCAAGCACACAACAAAAACCATCTCATCTGTCAAAAGAATAATTATTCATATTAACGTCATTCACGCCTTTATGATTCCTAGGCCCTATTAAAGTGATTTCTCTCATATTACTAATTTGAAATTGTCCTCTTGTAAGTTACTATTGACATTCTAATCCCTATATCCAATGACATCTTCTCGGTCCTTGTCCCTGTCAACCTCACTGCAGTATTTTGTGTAGCTCATCAACCTCAAAATCTTCATTTGCTGATGTGGCACCACTCAAATTGAAGAGAAACAGCTGCAGACATCCATTAATCATCGGAACATGGAATGTACAAAGTATCAATCTAGGAAAATTGGAAGTTGTCAAAAAGGAAATGGAACGCATAAAGATTGATATCCTCGGCATTAATGAGCTGAAATGGACTGGTTTTGGCCATTTTGAATCAGACAACCATAGGATCTACTATGCCGGGAATGACACTTTGAAAAGGAATGGC
>NW_006921654.1:8720073-8766760 GCF_000298275.1 Orycteropus afer afer
AAACGACTCGACGGCACTTAACAACAACAACAACAACATCAACCTCTCCATCATGAAACATCTTCCTTGGCTCCCTTGACTTGGGTGGATTTGGTTACCTTCCTGCTTCCCTGATTTACCTTTCCTTCTTCCATCTTCTCCCTAACTGGAGCCATTTCCCCAGTATTCAACTCCTTTCCTTTATGTTCACTCCCTTGATGATCTTAGTCATTTCTAGGACCTCAGTGCCAATGACCCACAGATCCATATTCCTAGCCTAGCAGATCTCCACAGATGTGCAGGTCCACAACATCAGCATTCTACTGCACATCTCCATTTACTGAAAGCTAGATTCTTTTCCCATAACAATCTCCCAAGGCAACTCTACCTCCTGGACTTTCTATCTGTGATAATGACAATTCCATCCTCCCAGCTCATCTCCGAGAGTCAAAAGTTCAAATTATTTTTGTGCCTTCTGCACTTGTTTACTCTCTTGATCCTGTCAATTCTACTCCACCTCTCTCAAAGCCAAAGCTTTCATTTCATGGCCACTGCTACTGCCTAGGTGGTCACCTCTGGTCTTAAATATTGCAACAGCCCGCTGCTGTCTGCTTCCATTTTATTCAGTCTCTCTTCTTGAAACTTTTCCTGAATCTTCCATCACTCTCTTTCCAATGATGTTTCATTGTTGTTGTTAGTGCCATTGAGTCAGCTCCGACTCATGGTGACCGTGTGTACAACAGAATAAAGCACTGCCGAGCCATGCACCATCTTCACGATCCTTGCTGTATTTGAGCCCATCATTGCAGCCACTGTGTCAACCCATCTTGTTGAGGGTCTTCCCCTTTTTCTCTGACCCTCCACTTTACCAGGCATGATATCCTTTTCCAGGGAATGGTCCCATCTAACAACATGCCCAAAGTAGGTGAGACGAAGTCTGACCATTCTTGCCTCCAAGGAGCATCTGGCTGCACTTCTTCCAGGACAGATTTGTTTGTTCTCCTGGCAGTCCGTGGTATTTTCAGTATTCTTCACCAACACCATAATTCAAAGGCATCAGTTCTTCTTCAGTCTTCCTTATTCATTGTCAAGCTTTCACATGCATATGAGGAGACTGAAAATACCATGGATTGGGTTAGGCACATCTTAGTTTTCAAAGTGACATCTTTGCTCTGTAACACTTTTAAGACGTCTTTTGCAGCAGATTTGCCTAATGCAATTCATTGTTTGATTTCTTGACTGCTGCTAACATGGGCATTGATTGTAGATCCAAGTAAAATTAAATCCTTGACAACTTCAATCTTTTCTCTATTTATCATGATGTTGCCTATTGGTCCAGTTGTGAGGATTTCTGTTTTCCTTATTTTGAGGTGCAATCCGTAGTGAAGGCTGTAGTCTTTGATCTTCATCAGTAAATGCTTCAAGTCATCTTCACTTTCAGCAAGCAAGGTTGGGTCATAAGCATATCACAGGTTGTTAATGAGTCTTCCTCCAGTCCTGATGCCATGTTCTTCTTCATATATTCCAGCTTCTTGGATTATATGCTCAGAGAACAGATTGAATAAGTATGGTGAAAGGATACAATCCTGACACACACCATTCCTGATTTTAAACCATGCAATATCCCCTTGTTCTTTTCAAATGCCAGTCTCTTTGTCTATGTGCAGGTTCCTCATGAACACAATTAAGTGTTCTAGAATTCCTATTATTTGCAATGTCATCCATAATTTGTTGTCATCTACACAGCCATATGCCTTTGCATAGTCAGTGAAACACAGGTAAACATCTTTATGGTTTTCTTTGCTTTCAGCCAAGATCCATCTAACATCAACAGTGATATCCTTCATTTCACGTCCTCTTCTGAATCCAACTTCAATTTCTGGAGCTTCCCTGTCAATATACTGCTTCAACTATTTTTGAATTATCTTCTGCAAAATTTCACTTGCATATGATATTAATGATACTGTTCAATAATTTCCACATTCTGGTGGGTTACTTTTCTTTGGAATGGGCACAGATACTGATCTCTTCCAGTCAGATGGCCAGCTGTCATAAACGAGTAAACGCCTCCAACACTATATACATGTGGTGAAACATCTCAATGTATATTTGGTCAGTTCCTGGAGCCTTGTTTTTCTGGCAATCCCTTCAGTACAGTTTGGACCTCTTACTTCAGTAGCATTAGTTTCTGGGTCTTCTGTTTCCTCCTGAAATAGTGAAACATCAATCAGTTCTCTTTGGTACAGTGACTCTGAATTCTTTCCATCTTCTTTTGATGCTTTCTGCATCATTCAGAATTTTGCCCATGGAATCCTTCAGCATTGTAACTCGAGGCTTGAATTTTTTCTTCTGTTGTTTCAGCTTGAGAAGTGCTGAGTACATTCTTCCCATTGGATTTTCTAACTCCAGATTTTTGCATGTTTCATTATAATATTTTGTCTTCTCGAGCTGCCCTTTGAAATGGTCTGTTCAGTTCTTCTTTCTTGCCATTTCTTCCATTAGCTTTAGGTATTCTCCATTCAAGAGCAAATTCTGAATCTTTTCTGACATCCATTTTGGTCTTTTCTTCCTTTCCTGCCTTTTAAATGACTGTCTGCTTTCTTCATGTATGATGTTCTTGATATCAATCAACAACTCATCTGGTTTTAAATCATTGGTGTTCAATGAATCTGTTCTTCAGATGGTCTCTGGATTTAGGTGGGATATAATCAAGATCATATTTCAACTCTTGTGGACTTGTTTTAATTTTCTTCAGTCTCAGCTTGAACTTGCATATGAGCAATTGAGTCTGTTTCCCAGTTAGCTCCTTGTCTTGTTTGACTGAAGATATTGAGCTTCTCCATCACCTCTTTCCACAAATGTACTCAATCTGATTCCTGTGTATTCCACCTGGTGAGGTCCCCAGGTATAGCCATCATTTATGTTGCTTAAAAAAAAAAAAAGGTATTTGCAGTGAATAAATCATTAAGTCTATCATGTGATCTCTGGTGTCATTTCTCTCAGGAAGACCATATTTTTCAACTACCCATGATTTTTCTTTGTTTCCACCTTTCGCATGACAATCACCAGTAATAATCAACACATCTTGGTTACATGCTTGGTCAATTTCAGACTGCAGAAGTTGGTAAAAAAAAAAAAAAAAAAAAAAATCTTCAATTTCTTTGGCTTTGGCTTTGTCGTTGATGTGTAAATTTGAATAATAGTATTAACTAGTTTTCCTTGTAGGTATATGGATATTATCCTTTCACTGACAGCATAGTAACTTCAGGATAGATCTTGAAACATTTTTCTTGGAATGAATGTGATGCCATTCCTCTTCAACTTGTCATTCCTGGTATAAAAACTTGACTGCGTTGAGTCGGATCTTATAGCAACCCCTCCTTAGGTTTCTGAAGCGGTATTACTATGGAAATAGATTGCCCAACCTTCCTTCTGAGGGGTGACTGGTGGGTTTGAACCACCAGCCTTCTGATGGGCAGTCAAATGCCTTAGGCACTACACCACCAGAGCTCCCCATTCCCGGTATAGTAGACCATATGATTTTGTGATTCAGAATAGCCAATACCAGTCCATTTCAGCTCACTAAACTATCGATATTTATGCATTCCATTTCATTTTTAACTTCTAATTTTCCTAGATTCATACTTCATGCATTCCATGTTCTAATTATTAATGAATGTTTGCAGCTGTTTCTTCCCATTTTGAGTCATACCCCATCAGCAAATGGAGGTCCCGAAAGCTTACTCCATCCATGTCATTAAGGTCAACTCTACTTTGAGGAGGCACTCTTTCCCAGTCGTATTTTGAGTGCCTTCCAACCTGAGAGGCTCATCTTCCAGCACTATATCAGAAAATGTTTCAGGGCTAATCATGAAGTTTTTTCAGTAATATATTAGACAGTGTTTTGCTGCTATTCACAAGGTTTTCACTAGCTAGTTTTTTCAGAAGTGGATGGTCCCATCCTTCTTCCCAGTCTGTCTTAGTCTGGGTGATGCTTCATAGGCTACAGATAAATGCCCAACTCCACAATCTGGGCCCTCTTATTTTTCCTCCATTTAGGGAGTAGGAGTAGGAAGAGGCAAAAGTTAATTAGAGAAGTAGGAAAGTAATCAAGATCAACCCAAGTCAAGGAGTTTCATTCCTACAGACTCAGGTCCTATAATTGTTCTTTATATACACTGTTCTCCAGCACATCCAGATTTCACATTTTCAGAATAAGCTCCACACAGCCCAGCACGTCTTCCTTCTCTACAAAAATGGACTTCTCCCTACATCCAACGTTGTCTGCCGAAAGCCTTTACTACTTTAGAATCTGGTTGACTTTCTCTTTTGCCACAAAGTGGCTCATAATCACCCCGCAACCCCCCTCCCGAGGTACCTTAGTTGATCCCTTTTGTGACACAGCTATTTTTGCATATCTTCTTTCTGCTACTAAATTCTAAACCCCAGAAGACATACACCTCACATTATTTGTCTTTGCATCCTCCAAAATATTCAGCAGACTGCCTTTTGCTTATGAACTTAACTAGTTAAATTAAAATAAATGTTCTTATAGACATGAAATTTTGACCACTCATATTTTTGTTGCTTAAAGTAATTTTTCATTTTCATCGTTAAATGTTGTCCAGGCCCAAAGAATTTCAATTTAGACTTATTTTTGCATTGATATGTTTCAACATTAGTAACATACCTATTATTTTGAAGCTCTATAAATTGCTTTCTATAGGTCATTTTTCTGTGCATCGATTTCTTCCTCAGATTATGTTGAAGTTAATATTACAGGTGCCCTGGATTCTGTTGAAATCTAATCCTCCGGCATTCAGGAGATATGGCAGGGAGTGGTTCAGGGAGCCTGGCTGAGACTTTCACCGTTAGCCTTATAGGCAATACATTGAGAACTGGATCAACGCAGTCAAACAGAGGTTCATTCTGGCCTAAACTTTTTGTGTTAAATATGTAAACAGTTGTTTGTTGTAGTGTTGTTTTAACTAATATGATTGGTATTCCCAATCTCATATTTATTTATTTCCCCCCGTGTTTTCCTTGAAAAATGATGGAACAACTCATGAATGTTCTATCTTAATAAGTATCTACCCTACTTTTTTTTTTTAATCTAAAGTTGTTTAATATATAAATAAATAAGTGTGTGTATGTCTGTGTTCATCCTCAAGATGGCTGGAATGTGATTAATCTCCTAAATACATTGATTGAGCATCTACACAGTGAGAACATTCAGACTATGGGCTTTTTAGTGTATATTTGGGACTGACAGATGGGCAGACATGGGGAGAAAAGGAAAAACAAGTGAAATGGTAGATTGAAGTGGTGTTTAAAGGCCAGTTTCCCTACATGCGATCACTCTAAAGAAAGGGTCCTTGGGGCTGTGGGGAAGTAGGCGGCCTCCAGGCAGTGAGCTAATGCAGCACCGCTGCTGTTTGCATAGCTGCACAGCCCTAGGAGAGACCTGGGAAAGGGAGCTTGAATTCCAATGAATATTTACAATTACACTGCTCCAGAGCTGAATGCAATCACAGTGCTCCAGTCTACAGGTTTTATGCATCAAAAGAAAATGAGAGGAGAGCTGCAAAAATGGAGTTGCCTTTGGAGAGACTTAAAAACACAGATCTCACCGCTTGTGGCAGAACTAAAATGCTTTATTTCTGATAGGAGCAATTTATTCTTCAGGCGCCTTCCTTGATAGTAGAAAGCACCTGAGTGGGTTTTGAAGTGAGAAAGTCTTCAGTAGATAATTTTTAATTCTGAGCTAGAGAAAGGCATGCAAAGAATTGTATTTCATAATTTTGGTTTTGTTGTCTAACAGCAGAGTCCAGAGTTGGGGGAGGAAATCCCTAAGCCGACTCACAGTCTCCATCTTCTTTCTGTTTTCATCCAATTCTCACAGACTGTCATTTCTTCACAGAGCAGCCTTGGGAAAAGCTGCCACCATTTTGTGTCCCCAGTTTAAAGCCTTTGGGTAATTGATTGCCAGTAACATATGCAGCCCACTTGCTCATTTTTTCTCCTGAGCTGTTGATCCACAACAAAGATCGGAGAGAACTGGATAGGAAAAATCAGTCAGAGCCACTTGGACCCAGTGGGGCAATTTTTAACTTTTAGAGGTGTCAGAGTGGAGGAAATTGAATGTTTTAAAAGGACTCCATCAGAACCTGGTTTCGTGGTTCAGCTGACTAATCTCTTGGACTATTAAGATTTATATTGGATTACTATTTGCTAACAGCCTGGATTGCTGCACTAAGCAGAAGCCTTCTTTGTTACCCACCCATCCTTGTACCCACTTATCATTTCCGTTTTCTCCCATTGAGATGCTACTATTTCCCATCTACCTACCTGCTTGCTTACCCCTCCTACTACAAACCCACACAATCCTCTCTCGAATCTATCCATCCATTTACATGGATAGACCAAAGCTTGGAGCAAAGGGAGTGAGGAGTTACGTGTCTGTATTTATGTGACTAGTCATTGGTATATCTGAGAACAAATGTTTCCTTCTCAAATTATACCTCCTTGATTCTTAATCTCTGATAGGTACAATGCAAGTTCCTAACCAGGGGTTAGGAAAAAGGGGAGGCTTTTGTTGTTGTTGTTGTTATGTGCCAGCTTTAGGTTCCCATAATCTTCATCAACTTTCCCCCATTTTTCACTGTGGATTATTCCCTTTTTCTCAATCATTCTTAAAGTGCTATGCAAACACAGCTTATAGAGCACACCTCTTCTAACTCATTTGTTGCTCATAAGTCTTTACTTCATGGAAATTCTGTAGGCAGTGCAAGCAAGTTATTTACTGAATCCCTACTTTCTACAAAACAGCATCTTGTTTATGAAAGTGAATATACGTGTGTAAATTTTGTTGTAAAAACCTATGGATGTAGTGTTATTAACTATAGAACAAATTTTTGTTAACTGAGACTAATGCAGTAATTGATTCTTTACTCTTGTGATCAAAGAAGGTTACACTTTGGCTTATTGACCCCACAAACCACACATTTGTTCCAACAGGTTCACTAGTGCTCAAAACATTTGAGTTTCCTCTTTTGGAAGTGCTTTCAGAAACAATTTATAAGCCATATATAAAAAAAAAAGCATTAATCCATTACTTTTATGCTCCTACCCAGTATTTTAGATTAAAATACGTATATATACTATTATCCAATTTGTAGACCTATCATATTTCAGAGAAGTTAGGTTCCAAATGACTTTTAGCTATTTTCAGAAAGCAAGTCTGTAAGTGGTAAATGTTCGCCACCATTAATAATATGCAAAATAATGGCCACAGGCAATGAGAGAAATGCGTAAAGAATTTCATAAGCTGGTGAGGCAGTTGCTGTGATGTTGGCAGGCCACTGACACTGGAGAACCAAGGAGAAGAAAGAAGCTCTCTCTCTGCCCCCTTGTAGCCTCCTAGACCCCAGATTTTTACTCGCATCTGTGAAATAAATAGATCATATCTTTGAATGACTTCAAAAAAAGACCCCTCTCATTTGGAGCTATAAATTCTTGTTTTGTTTTGTTTTGTTTTTAATTAGGAAGACATGAATATACAATATGTATCTGTATGGAAGTGTTCAATCTTTGATTTGTAACAAGAAAAGTAGAACCGACATGGAAGTGAGATTTTTTTTTTCCTACTCACTCATTCAGCAAACATGTATTGGGTTCCTAACATAGGATACAAAAATCATAAAACACATTTTTTAAGAAAACACTTATTGGGTGCAGTAGGGATAGTCTAGATTTTCGGCAAGCTCCAGAATCCAAACTAGAGAGTAGAAACCAAACATGACTTTGATGCTTAAGAGCAGAGAAAAGTTGATAGATTAGTCAACAGAGAGAGAGAGACAAGTGTTCTTTGGCAAATAGTTTGGAGAAGTTCTTAGCAAATAGTTTTTAAAGTTCCTAGAAGTGCCTTTGACCAGAAGAATATCCAAAGATAATGTAACTAATTGTCTTGGAAATAACTTAAGTACAATTGCTATTTGCATACAGAGAGGAGTCCACCTCCAAATTTTCCTGTAGTTTCTGGCTCTCCAACAGTAAATTCTCTGTAACTTTTATTGAAATAATTCCTATTGGCCCTATCAACAGATGACAACTGCATAATACAAAAGAAGGGGGTGTTGTAGGTGTTGGTGACTTCTTTAAAATGTTGTCATTTGTGTTAATGATCTATGTGTAAAAGAAGATACTTGTATATTTCTGTAGAATTATTTTAGGTTTTTGTCATTCTTCCTTCTGCTAAAAATGGACTAAGTAAGTAAAGCCATAATAACTAGCTAGCTTAATTGCCTTCCCCACTGATTTTTAACCTCTACAGCAACTGGGTTTGAGTGGAAACTTCAAAAATGATTTCTGTGAACTTAAGTAAAACTCTAATGATACCACCACATTAGAGAAAAACGGCCACCATCATATAGAAAAGTTAACATGGAGCAGATTGATATCTAAGAGGGCCCTTTCAACCCTGCAGGCAATGGTGTTTTCAAAAGTTTGCAAGCCGACCATTTTATCTGGTATTATTTGAATGTTCAGATGTCCCCCAGAAGGACAGATGGCATTTTTTCTATCTTTGAAATAGACACTGAATGAAAATGGGAAATAATGAGATTTGCCTGTACATTTCTGCTAATAGACCATTCCTCATTAATGGCTAATATATGCAAGACTGAGTTCATTGTTCAACCTACATCCCCAACCTACTTTCCAAAATTATTAATCAATATTGGTGATAGGGTGGGTTTTATTATGTTTTGGAGAGAAAAAAAAAAATGTTATTTACTAATCAAAATTAAAATCTGCTTGGAGTCCTACCTCTGGGTCACTGTAGGTCAGTCAGAACACCCTTCTATGTTTATTTGACAATATATAAAATAAACAAAGCTATTTACAGAGGGACAAGGCAATCAGCATTTGATACAAATATATCACACACCAGACATTGTGCTTTGTAGTTTACAGACATGATTTCATTTTAATTCTCAAATTAACTGTGTATATCAATTAGATGCCCATTTTACAGACAAAAAAATAGAAACTCTGAGAGTTACTCATTTTGTGACCTTTGCATATTATAGTACAAAGATTCAAATGTAAGTGGAAATCCAAAGTTCTTCCAGTGCTAAAGATCTTACATGCATACACCCCTTCCACAACTAGCCCTTATATCTCTGATCACATTTTCTGTTATCTCTTTTCCTTTGTTTGCTCTGACCCTGCAAACCTGCTTCCACCTCAGGGTCTTTGTGCTGGCTCTTTCTTTAGCCTGAAACACCCATTGTGGTGTAGTAAATTATCTGGTATGGCTTTTCTAGCCGTAAGTCTTTGTAAACTCTGTAGTGGAATTTGGAATTTGCCATGAGCAACTGAGGAGCTCCTGATTGTTAAAGTTATCCACCTGGAGTATTTCTATTGAGAGTGGCACTAAGCAATGGCTGGGAAGTTCACTATCTCTCAGGTATTTAGAATTCTGATGTTGGGATTGGTTAGTTGGCTACTCTGCCACTCCCAAAAGGAGGCCTCCTAGAGGCAGAAGAAGTCTCTCTGACTGCTGGCTAAGAAAGACATGCTGCTGAGAGAAACGGGCTCCTGAGAGACATGCACTGCTGAGAAAGAGACACCAAGAGACACGCATTTCAGAGAGATACCGAGAAACATGCATTTCTGGGAGAGAGACTGAGAGAGACTATAGGCTGAGAGACAGCTGAGAGAGACTGAGCATTTTTCTTGAACTTGAATTGTAGCCTGGCGCTTCCCTAATAAACCCCATAATCTGTGAGTTCTGTGTGGCCACTGCAGTGAATTATTGAACCCAGCAGAGAGGTGGTGGGTGCTGTGGGAGGAGCAGTTGGTGTCAGGGCAGGAGGGAGGTGGCATGTCTGGCCTCACAGGGATAGGTCTTGGGCTACTGATGGTGATTCTGTCTTTCTCTTGTGAGGTTAGAGGAGGTCAGAAGATGCGGCCGCCCTGCCCCTTTGGCACCCATACTACCCCCCACATCTAAATGGCTAGTTCCTTCACCTTCTTGACTCAAACATTGACACTCCCGTCTTTCTTACCCTGTTATTCTCTTTTCCTGTAGCTTTTATCACCTTCTATAATAGCCCTCCTGGAGCAGTGGTTAAGTCTCACTTGCTAACTGAAAAGTCGGAGATTTGGACCTCTTCTTCGGAGAAGAAAGATGTTTCAATCTGTTTCCATAAAGATCTGCATATCATTGGGTACACCAAGGGGAAACATACTGGAAGTAAATTCAGTAAGTTGTTATTTCTGAATTGTAGGATTTAGGATGATTTTTATTTTCTTTATATGTTTCCATATTTTTCAAATTATCTACAGTAAGTGCATTATCTTTATAACCATAAGAGCAATTTTATCAGCCATTTTTAAATTGTCTGTATCATTTTCTGAGAAAGTCTCTAGGAGATTTTCTTTAGTTTCACTCTGCTCCTTTGAATTACTTGCTTTTTCTTATATCCTGCCATGAAGCTAAAAGCAGTAAGAGCATTTTACTAAGTAAAAGACACATTTAAATTTTTCCATACTAAAAAATATTTTTAAAATATGAAACTATTTATTCAGTGTCTAAGGCATTTGACTGCTAACCAGAAGGACGGTGGTTCAAACCCACCTGCTGCTCCTGGGAAGGAAGCTTGGGTAATCTACTTCCGTTGTGATATCGCCTCGGAAACCCAAGGAGGGGTGCTGTAGTTAGATCCGACTCCATGGCAGTGAGTTTTAATATATGGAAAAGTCTTATCCATGACAGGATAGGACATGTAAAGTAGTAATTTTAATGAATTAAACTAGTAATTTTAATGAATGCAAAATTAGTCATGTCATCCCAAATTGTCGTCCTGGGTTAAATTTGGTACATCCTTAAAATGGAATACTCTGTAGCCATTAGAAAGAATGAAGTAGATCTGTCACTGACATGGAAAGATAATCATGAAATACTTTTAAGTAAAAGAAAATGTTTTATAACTCAGTGTATAGAATCTGGAACATGTTCATTAGAAATTGTGTTTTTTATATATGTTTATATATAAATGGAGAAGTCCAAAAGAATGGAGAGCAAATTGTCCATGATGATTATTGCTGAGGAATTGTTTGAAAAGTTAGAAAATAAATAAAATGGTGTTCCTATTTTAAATGTGTCCATCTACTCCATAGTTCTAAGCTTTCCCTTCTAAGAGTCTAAGAATCATTAACACATTATTTCTTTTCCCTAAACCTCTGACATCAGGTTAAGCTCACTGTTGTCTTCCCAAGACCTGGCAAGGTCCCTGGCATATGGTCATTGCCCATAAGTAATTATAGAATGAAGGAATAAATAGAACAGCATCTACTTTCTAAAGTTAAAAAATTCTACCAGGTTTTTCTCTATGATTTTAGAAATAGCATGACTTATTTTTTCCTCTGAGAGCTAATGAAAACACAATACATTTTCTTTAAACTTTGGGGAATGGATCCACGTAAATTCATGACTCCCTGCCTCCATCCACCTCGCTATACATGCTTCAACTTCGTGATCTTTTTAATAAATTTGCCAAAGTCCTAAGGTGACATCTAAACTACTTGTCTCCTCGGCTTACAGATAGAAAAAACAAAGGCCCAGCTGGAAGAGGTGGGAATGCAGGCACCTATTTTCAAGCCCAGACTTTAAGAGAGGTAAACCACATACCTAATCCTTCATAATAGATTCCAGAAAGAATATGGATCACCGGGCGGGGGGGGGGGGTTGTTTTGTTTTCCTTACGTAAATTTAACACGTTGACTGCTTACAACCAAAAAGCAATATTTAAAGAAACAGCACAGGTCACTTTTATTATATATGGCTCAGTTAGCAAGATGCTACCTTGAGTAGCTGTTTAAAGGCATCACACTTCAAAAGGTAATTGACCTAAATTCTCCTTCCTGCTCTGCACTCCAGTGAGTCTTCTCCATGTGCAGCTGCCCATGCTTCTCACACATGGAAGAGATACAGGAGGGTCCTGTGGAGCTGGGGAATCTAGGCCACTGTGATTAAAACTAATTCAAACATTATTTTAATGTCTGTGTGTAGTTTGCTAAAAACTCAACTTCAGTGGGCGCCTAAGGGCTGACAGCTCCACTCTGGAATGAATCAGAAGTTGATTTATAGAGAAGAACACTTTAAAGTGATTACACCTGCTCCAGCCCCATTTGGTTGGAGCATGAAGAAGTGGAGGTCAGTGTCTCTGCTTTCAGGGTATTTATGTTTTGGGTTGAATCATGTGCAAAATTATCAAACACACATATCTGAAAGAAGAAACTGTATCATAAGCAACACATTGTATAATTTCTTTGGTGAATCCCATAAAGAACCCTGGTGAACTTTTTTGGCAGATACTCACTGATTCAGTAAAGTTATATGGTGATGTTTATATCTTAGGTCTATATCATTGCTTTGCCCCAATGATATATTTTAACTTATAAATTTAAATACTATCTGCTATTAATGTTTGTTGTGAATTGAACTGTGTCCTGCAAAAATATGTGTCATGAATCCTAACCTCTATTCCTGTGGCTATAATCCCATTTTGGAATGGGTGGGTTTTGTTATGTTAATGAGACAGGATTAGTAGTAGGATGTGTCTTAAATCAATCTCTTTTGAGATATAAAACCAAAAAGCAAACCCACTACCATCCAGTTGATTCCAACTCATAGGAACACTTTAGGACAGAGTAGAACTGCGCTATGGGGTTTCCAAGGCTGTAAATCTTTACCGAAGCAGACTGCCTCATCTGTCTCCCATGGAGTAGCTGGTGGTTTCGAACCGCTGATCTTTTGGTTAGCAGCCAAATGCTTTAACCACTCCACCACCACAATGCTTTCTTTTGAGATATAAAAGAGACTAAATACAGGCTAGCAAGCAGAGATGGGAGAAGAGAGATGCCAAGCCACATGAAGATTTCCTAGGAGCAGAAGCTCAGAAGAGACAAGAACCTTCTTCCAGAGCCAACAGAGGGAGAAAGCCTTCCCTTAGAGCTGGCACCCTGTATGCTGACTTCTAGCCTCTTGAACTGTGAGAAAATAAATTTCTGTTTAATAAAGCCACCCACTTAATGGTATTTCTATTGTAGCAGTACTAGGTCAGTAAGATAATGTTCTTAGTAGTGCAATTGGTCTTTAGTACCTCAGGAACATGAACTTAGAAATTTTCAACGTCCTATACATTTCCTGGTTGTAGAAATAGAGTCAGCATCAACTACCCATTGTTCCAGACATCTTTGGAGCAAAAACAGAACCAAACAAACATTGTTGGTACCTAATATTCCTAGTGTTTTTTTGTGGTTTTCTCCCATTATTTTGGAAAATAATACTGTTGCTGTCATTGCAGAACACTTCCAGAAACAGAATTGGCATTGGAGTTCTGACTCATTCATGAAACCATATGTTACAAATCACAGCTTTCTGTTCCACCCATGTGGACCAAGATGGACATTCACTTGCAAGATTATTATATTACCTGAGGTTGTATGCTAGCACAGAAAGGCACAGGAACCAAGTTAGTAATTAATGTTCAGCATTTATCACGTGCTCACACTGTGTGCTCCTCAAAGAAGACCAAAGCCACTAACCTTTAAAATTATAAAATTAAACAGAATGCAAATAAAAATAGATGCACACAAAACTACTGCTACATAAAGAGTAGAGAAGGCAAAAAGAAGACGAGACAGAGAAATGGTTTGGGAAAGGAAACAAAATCAAGCTCCTTGAATTCTAGGATTAAATGAATATGAGCAAAAACCCACATAAAATCACTTAATTATGAGGTCAAGAATGCTGAATAATTTAACATACCCTTGGATCTTAATTTGTGATTGTCCAAAACTAGTATTTCACCAGCCACACTGCACCTTGTCACAGAATCCTATTTCTCCCTCAAGACAATGCCCAAGTATTAATGAACCCAATTTGGTAGAAATTACCTAATTGGCCACAGTCCCTTCAACTCAGTCGTGACATTTTGGACTGTTCTACTGTCACAAGGGTGAGTTAGAAGCTTGAACAGCAGACTTGCTCTTTGTAATAATTGTAGCTGAAGCTTGTGTTATCACTGACACTTATTATTTTGCAAGTTGTATACTCAGCTCTTTGCAAAAATGGTCCCATAAGGAAAAATCCCTGAAGAAGCTTCTTTTCTTGCCTGGTTTTTCTTAACACCCACAGATGAGGGCGACCAAACAAAGTGCTGTGTGATTGTGTTTAAAGGCACCTAAGTACGTGCCACCTGCTAAAATATCTTAGTGCCATGAATTAAGCAGAATTTCTTAAGTCTCTGTATTCTTTAGGTTTTGTGCTTATTCAGCTAACCAGAGTTATGTTAGTAAATGCTATGAGTTAAGGTCATTCTTTCTCCTGGGGAAATTGTGTACCTCCTCATCAGGCAGGTCAATGAAGGGTAAGAAGTCAACTTCCCACCGTCATTGGCCTCCATTTTCTGCCTGAATATTGTACCCAGGAAGACAGCAAGTTCATTCCCACACAGTAGCAGGGCACCAGACTGTGGCCATCCTGTTCTCTGTTGTAATACTTTGTTATTTCTATAATGCTTCATAATTTCAGGGGGATTTGCAAATCTTTCACTCCCTCCCTCCTTTTCCTTCTTCTTTATTCGTTGAATGGATAAGATGCCCCAGGCACTTGTGCTGGGCCTATGAAGATACAAATGTATCTTCCTTGCCTTCAGGGAGCTCCCTTGTTTGGAGGGGGAGAAAGATGAACAGCCAGTCAGGGGTAATTCCATACAGAAAGTACTCTACTACGTGTATTCAGGCTACAGAAAATGCTGAGAAGCCAGGCAGCTTCTCAGAGAAAGTAACTTTTTAGGGCCTGATCTTGAAAGATGAGCAGATGTTTACAACTGGGGAAGGAGGCAGAGTGGGAGGGAATTGGGGAAATGGTCACCTTCTGCAGAGAGATCAGCAGCTGTGAAGATATCAAGGTGTGAAATCTGTGGCTGACGTGGCAGGTGAGGCCAAACCATACAGGATTGCATGTCCCCTGTCCAGGTGTCTGTAATTTGTCACATAAGGCTCTTTGTTATGTCATCTCAGTTGTTCCTCATGGTGGCCTTAGGAGGCAAGTGTTATTAGAGAGGGGAACAGTGTCCTGAGAAACAGAAGTCCTGGATTGTAATGGGATGAACTTTAGGCAAAGTCACCCAGCCACTTTGGTCTTAGGGCATACATGGTTTATTTAACACTTCTCCACATAGCAATAATTTTATATTAATGCTATTGTCCTTTCACCAACAATCCATTACCATATTAAACCCCAGTGGCGTTGAGTTGATTCCAACTCATAGCCCCACAGGGTTTTCAAGGCTGTAAATCTTTACCAAAGTAGACTGCCTCATCTTTCGTCTGCAGAGTGGCTGGTGTGTTCGAACCATTGACCTTTTGGTTAGAAGTCAAATGCTATAATCATTATGCCCCCAGAGCTCCTTCCATTACCATATACTAGTAATGTATTTTCTCATGTCCTGGTTGCTATTAGCCAAGGAGAGCTAATGTGACAAACTATAGTGTCCTCTCTACCATGCTATCTGGAGTTGAGTGTGTGGTGAGGTTTATTCTGCCATGATCTCTCTTTCTGCCATTGATTTTTGCAGTAAGGAAAAATTTTGGTCCATAATAGCTAACAAAAGGTGTCCAAGTTCTAGTGCTAGGGCAAAGATATAATGAATGTCATGCTGGGTGTTCAAATACTAGTGTAACAGCAGCTCAAGTGAACTTCAAGGAGATAGTTGAAGAGAAAGAGTAAGGAGCAGGAGACAGAGAGAGGTGGCAGTCTGATTTTAGGAAGAGTACCATTTACACCAGGGCATTGTGGAATGGTGGCACAATAACTGTAAAAGCAGGCTGGAGGAAAGCCTGGCTGGAGGGAAGTTGTCAACTGAGGAAATCTGGAGGGAACAGAGTAGTCTGCCAGCCATCGTCATGATACTAGAAACACATCTCCATAAAGTTTACAGGACTCATACAGCACTAATTCAGGTAGTGCACCCCCTTCCTGGAGTAAGTGTGCTCCCTGAGCAAAAGAGAGCAAAATAAGGCATTCCTAGCTTGTTAGAGTGTAGTCCTCAAGAGCTGGGCTCTGGAGCCAGGCCGTCATTTAACAACTATATCACCCTGGGTATTGAACCTTGCCATACCTCCTCATCTGTCAAATGGGAATAACAATTCTACCTGCCATAGGGGACTGTTGTGACAATAGAATAATACCTGTGAAGCGCTCAGAATGGTGCTTGGCACATATTAAATGCTCGACAAGTATAAGCCTGTAGTAGCAGTGGTAGTAGTTATGGTAGTATTGTGACTGCTGTTATCATTACCTAGTTTTATGCCCAAAAAAGGGAGAAAATTTACTAAATGATCCCTGAAGTCATTCCAGTTCTAACGTTACTTGAATTTACAAACCTCTTTTTCCTATGAAGAAACAGAAACGCAGAGGATTTGAGGTCACATAGGGAATAAGTAGTAAAATGCAAACCTGGAATTTGAACCCAGGTCTGCCAGCCCCTAATCCAGGGCCCTTCCTACTTAAAGCACTACCCAGCCAGTCCCTTGATCCTTAACCTCACTTTATCTTTGCAGTCTCAGGCCAGCTCATTTTTTTAACCCTTTCATTCTTCTACCCCTGCTGCAAATGGAGAAGTGGCAAGCCCGCGGAATGAAAAGGGATTTGTTGCATGGAAGGAAATAAGATTTAGGAAAAATTAAATGACTGAAAGAATATTCCTTCCAGCATCTATAGCTCAAGCATCTGCTGTTGGTCCTGGTGCTATTACAGAGATTGATAACCCATTCATGGCAAGAGGTCTGCTCTCCACCTAACACTATATTCGCTTTGGGAAAAAGCCAAATGTTTAGATGTAGCCCTTTGTCTTAACTACCTGCTGCTCTTGTTTAATGTGGCTGTAGTCTTAGTCGCACTTGTTCCTCTTCTTTGCAATTATGGCAATTCTTCAAGGGTTCGGTGGAGGGAAGAGGTGTAGGCAGAGGGCAGAAGCAAGAGGAGGAGGGAGAGGTGCAGTGGAGACATGTTCCCAGCACACTGACCTAGTCTTCATGGCATTTTTGGTGATTTTGGCTTCTGTATTCTTTTTGTATGTTTTTAAAACCCATTCACATATAGCAGGGTCTCTGATCTCTACCTGCTGTAAGTGAAGCTTTCGTCTTTTGTTTATTGTCTTTTTTTATTATTATTATTGTCTGTCCATTTCAATATTAGAATAATCATCTCCCTCTGAATAGCTAAAATATCTGCAGATTTTTTAAGTAAGTATTTTTCATTTTACTGATTTCATCAAAGGAGGTTAATGTGATCACTTTAATTTGCACAATTCCTTCCTCTTTTGACTTTTCCCACATTGATTTTGAACACATATTCAGTCATTGTTAATCGTTTGTGTTTCAGCATCAGTTGGGCATGCAGAATAGACTCTGGACAGTCTCAGAATTTGATTATGACTAAGGAACCACTATTCTGTAAACACTGAAAATTGGGAATTATCTCTAGAGCTGTTTGCTAACGAAGTCAGAGGCTAACCTTTAGGGCTCATTACCATTCCACTGACGAGAACTCTTACACTTGGTCTCCTTTCATGAATCCATCCGTGTGTTACAAGTGCTGCTGTGCAGAAACTGGTCTGCGTTCTCCATTTTCCCCTCCCCTTTAATCTCTTGGTCAGGTTTAGGCAGAGATTTTTAAAGCTTGTAGCTTTCTCTTTCTCCCTCCTATGTATGTGTTGTGAATCCAAACAAAAACGAATAGGTCTCTGGATGTGTAACTGTCACTGAGCCTTTCTGACTGGGGAGTTGTGCTGAATCTGCCTTCCTCCGTCAGTAAAGGAATGAAGTCATTAGTGTGTGTGTGTGGGGGGGGGGGTCATTAAAATATAGGGACATATTTTCTGTATCAAATGTGGAAATAAAGGGGCTGGGAAAGAAATGACAAACCCCTAAGTATATTGCATGATGAGTGAAATGCGATGAGTTGTTTTAATGAATCGGTTTTCCAAATGACAGTCAGTTAAAATGCAGCCATTTTACTGAGAGATCCTTGCACAGGACAGTGGTCTCCTTCCTGTCCTGCTGGCAAATGAGACCTTCCGGGGCCTCCCCAACTCTGCAGCACCCACACACAGAAGAACTTTGTAATTCACTGGGTGTGTGGTTTAGTCTTTATAACAGAAGGAAGCCATTGATAGCACATAGCATCACTATTATTATTGCAAAACAGATGGAAAATAATTGTTTATGGAATTTGTATTTTAATCGCATTAATGTATTTGGCAGGGAGATCCACTAAGTACACAATTCAAAGCCTGTTTTTGATCTGGGAGCCTTTGGGGCATTTTCCATGACTGATAAACTGCTCTTCTGAGTTCATGGGCAAATGATAAAAAGGAAAAAAAAAAAAAAGAAAGAAAGAAAGAAGAAGAAAGCAGGCACCAGCCTCCCATTTGGGTATTTTGTCTCCTTGGAGAATCAGACAAGTAGCCAGGCTTGCAGTCCTGCTGACGATTCAGCACGCATCTCACCCAATTATACCCCCACACAGGGCTCAATAGGAATGCCCGCGTCTCTCCTCCTCCGCTCTTCACCGCTCCCTCCTCCCCTTTACACACATACACACACAAACTGGAGGCGAGAATCTGTGTGCTCTATCTTTTCAAAGATTCCTTCCCACTGCCTTTTTGTCCGGGCCAGTTTAGGTGCGTATAAAGTATTTATCAATAATAGCCCTCGCACACATCTTCTTTCTTTGACTTGTCACACATTTCTCAGTTACCATTACAATATGACAAGATAGAAATCAGAAGCTCTGCTTTCAATGAAAATGGATGTTCTAATTATGAAATATTTTGTCTTCTAAATATTTTGCTGGAAACCAGGCTGAGTATTGTTATCAGCTAGACCAAACCCTGTTAACTTGCCAATTTCCTTAGTATGGAATCCTATAGAATAGAGTCTAGTGCAGCAAATGTCATGGCCACCTAAAGAAAGGATTAGACAGAGTCCCATTTTGGAAGCACCACAATGCCCGTCTTCCCTGCTCTGGGCATGATTGATCAGACACTTCCCTCCCCTCTTAGGATAAAGAGATCTGAGCAGGTTTTAAACTCTTGGCTGGATTTTTTTTTATTATTATTTGTTTGTTTGGTGGATTTTCTCCTCTCATTCTTTCTCCTCTGCAGAACACAAGTAGTAAACGATTGGATCTTTGGCAGAACAAAGGTGTTTTTGATGGGCTCTGTAATCTAGTGTGCTAATGTGCCCAGTCCCTTCATTGTCTTGCTGTCTGTTCCCATCCCTTCTGCCAGACAGTCACTGCGGGATGAGTCACTTTTAATGTCTGATAATCAAGGTGAATTTTCAAAAAGCTGCCATTTTGGAATTATGCACTATATCACAGTGTCAGGGACATTAGGAGGAGGGAGGAGGAAGGGAAGGCTAAGATAGACACCTACTGCACATTTGGAGAACTGCAGGACACAGCCAGCACCGCGCCAGACAGGATATGTCCAGAGGGTCTGAGTCGATCGAGGCATCCGTAATGAGAAGGAGACTGTTAATTATAAATTAAAAATAACTTCTATGAGAATGAAGATCATATGCACAGGAGAAAACGTCTTAGTTAAAACAGACTGGAGGGATGGAATTAAGCATCAGCCATTTGGGGGTATGGATTCTGTACCTACTGCATATATTGTGGTCTATTAAATAACCTAATACAAACTTACATTTGAAAAAGAATAGAAGTCAATTGTGGCTGTCTCTGCAGATACTGTATTGTCTGCCATTCTTATTGAAAGCAACATCAGCTGAGGGATGTAACCTGGTACATGCTGAACAGGGCGGCAGAGTCACTTCAACTAGGGAAACGATATTTCTGGAATCCTTTAAAGGGCTAAACCCTTCCCTTCCCAATTTGCAATGAAATATAGCAAATTGAAAAGCAATATTGTCCAGGGGAGATATTGGAAACTCAGAGAAACAAAGCCTGATCAAATAAAATATTCTTGCAAGGTTTTGGCTCTTTAGATACACAGTGGTCAGTGTCTTCTCTAATGTAATTACCCAAACTCAGTTACGTATCATGGCTTTCTCATTTTTTTTGGCATTGCATTAAATAATAGGGTAATTGAAGGAAAATGATATAACATGAGAAATAGCCTGCTACTTCTGTTTATTATTCAGAGAAGTGAACACCTATAAATAGAACCAGGATGTTTTGACTAGGGAAATGCTGTCCTCATTACAAGCTGGGAGATGCGGGCGATTTAAAGCTGAAGCTTCAAAGCTTTGTCCTGCTTTACAAAAGCACAAGGGTTTTTCTTGGCTGTTTCTGTGGCCCGTCAGAGACTGCAGGTGCTTCATCTGTCCTGGGGGAGGGAAGGGAACGACATTTCCGAGAATGCTGTTTAGTAACCATGATGAATGCTTACATATTTCCTCTAACAGAGGCATTTAAATACCTGCATAGCATCTTCAACACAAATCAGGTTTACAGATTATTATGCCTTGTTATGCTCCGCTAAGGTTAACTAGTCCACTCTCTCCCCTTCTTCCCACCACACCACCACCAGTATCACCAAAACAAAGCAAAACAAAACCCACTATATTTAATAGATGGTTGTGAAATAAGCAAAGGAAGAAAAAATATATAGCTGCTGTTGTGTATATACAAGAATATTTGAGATACAGAGCATATTAGAGGTAGAAGTGACCTTTTAGGGTTCTTTTAATACAGCTTCTCAGTTAGAGGCCACAGAGAAGTGACTTGTCCTAGGACACTTGGCCAGAGAAGGGCAGATGCAGACTAGCATTCAACCTTCTAACACCCAGGTTAGTGTGCTTTTCACTGCAGCGGGCTGTCTTCCCACTGAAAGAATGAGGTCTCTGCAGCTTGGGTAAACAGTGTTTGAAGCTCAGAAATCACAATGAACAGGAAAAAAAAAAAAGAAGAAAGAAGAAGAGTTAAGAATCATAGGCATATTCAACCATGATGCAAAAGAATGAAACAGAAAATGGTGTGCTCATAGACTGAATTATGTCCTCCAAAAAGATGTTGTAAATCCTATCCTCTGTGCTTGTGATTATAATACCATTTGGGAATGGGTTGTCTTTGTTATGTTAATGAGGTAGGATTAGTGTAGGGTGTATCTTGAATCAATCTCTTTTGAGATATAAAAGAAATTAAACAAGGCAGCAGAGCAAAGATGGGGTGAGATAGATGCCGAGACACATGGAGATCTCCAAGGAGCCAGAAAGCAGAAGCCAAAGAGCCTTGGACCTTCCTGCAGAGCTGAGGAAGAGCGCGAGCCTTTCCCCTGAACCAGCACTCTGAACTCAGACTCCTGGTCTCCTAACCTGGGAGAAAATAAATTTCTGTTTTTTAATGCTGTGCTCTGCGATATTACTGTTATGGCAGTACTAGATAACGAAGACAGGTGTGAAATGAAGAAAAGCAAAATTTTAATAGGACATCTGTCTAACCAAATGATCTTCCTCGTTGGGAATTCTACAGGAAAACAGAATAATTCAGTCATATGCAAGCACGTATTCTTACTGTAGACGTTGAGATCCTGCCCAGGTTCTGTAAATTGATCACCGAGCTGAAACCAGGGAAGAACAGGCATTTCCTTTTCCTCTAAGATTTAGGTTCTTAGAGCGTACACCCATCTTGCTGTCTAAGGAAATGCCCACCTGATATGGCCTGGCAGGGGTTGGTGCATCTATTATTTTGTTGTTGTTGTTACCTGTTATAATGTTCTGTTTTCTGGTACATTTATCTCTATCTGAAAAGCCCTGCATGTTTTTATTACAATACTTCCCTGATGTTTGAAGACCCTGGGCCTAGACATGAGACCCCTGCATTTTCAAGCATGGCTAACTTATAGTATTAAAAAACAAAAACCTTTTGTGGTTGAGTCTTTTGTAAATGATTTTAAATTGCATGAATTTTCTTTACACTGAGTAACAAGAGAAACATTCTTAGAGGTATGAAATGATAATAATATTGTCATAATAATGATAAACAAGATGTTATTATAAACCAGAACAGGACCTTCCAGTATCTCTACTTTTCCCTCTGAAAGTGTCTAAAGAAAATAACAATTTAAAAATTAAGAGTAAAAATAAAATCCATGTAAACTGAGAATGAGTTTTATCATGATAGAGAGTCTCTGGTAGATAAAGGAAGGAATCAAAAGATTATAGATTGTATAAGAAATCTTAACAAATAAGGTTAAAAGGTGAAGTTGTTTTAGTCAATAGGACAGGAAAGGGTTTTTTTAAACCCAAATTGTGATTCCCTCAAATATCAGAATAAGTGAGCTTTTGTTGTCTCTCTGTTCTGTGTTTTGTTTCTGGGAAAGAAGAAACTGGAGATATACTTCTGGCTGGTGGGGTAAACACAGAAACATGTTATCTTTGTTTCTGCCCTGGAAACCCATCACCATTAAGGGGACTTGCATGTCAGTGGTACTGTAGTAAATAGGGTTTCTCAGCCTCAGCACTGTTCACATTTTAGGCTAGACAGTTCTTTGTTGGGAGAGGGCTGTCCTGTGTATTTTAGGATGTTTAGTTCTATGTGACTCAGAATCAACTTGATAACAATGGGTTGAGCACCTTTTCTGATCTCTACTCTCTAAATGCCAGTAACGCTCCCCAGCTATAACAAAAAAAATTGTCTCCAGACTGTCAAATGTTCCCTGGGCAGCAAAATCACCCCTGGTTGAAAACCACTGCAACAGAGGGAATGATCTTCATTTTACAAAATATGCTCAGTTGTCCCAAATTTTGGAGATTGTTATGGATTGTCCCCAAAAAATATGTGTTATAAATCTGAACCTTGACCTCGATGCCTATAGTTACAATCCCATTTAGGAATGGGCTGTCTTTGTTACATCAATGAGGCAGGATGAGTGTAGAGTATGTCTTGAGACATTCTCTTTTGAGATTAAAACAAGCGATCAGGAGAAGCGGAGCTGGAGGAAGAGAGATGTTAAACCATATGAATAATCCCCAGGAGCAGAAGCCCAGAAGAGACAAGGATCTTCCTCCAGCGCCAGCAGAGGGAGAGCCATCCCCTCAAGCCAGCACCCTGCATTCAGACTTCTAGCCTCCTAAACTACGAGAAAATACATTTCTGTTTGTTGAAGCCACTTGCGGTATTCCCGCTTTAGCAGCAGGAGATAACTAAGACAGAGACCATCTTTATTTGTATTATGAAGCCCGTGTTTCTGAGGATAGGCACAAACCCAAGCCAACACTTCAGGATTCCTAATGTTACCCATGGATTGCCTAATGACTATCTCTCCACAGATCTCTGAGAGTTCAGGATACCTGTAATTAAGTCTAGAGGGAAGCATGTCTCGACAATAATTGAGGAATAGGTTATTGGCATATGGAGTTGACTAGGATCAGCTAGGTATAAAGCCAGCTACATTTTTGAAAGAGACATAATGCCAATAAAGTATTTAGAAAGAAAGTCAAGACCTAAATAAATGAAAAGATATCCCATGGTCAAAGATTAGAAGAGTTGATATTGTTAAAATGCTAATATTCCCCCAAAATTCCAACAGCCTAGATTAAAAAACAAAATAAATGAAAACAAAAACACATGACTGTTTGAGACAAAAATGCCCTTTGGACCTCCAGCATCTACAGAAAGCTGAGTCACAGTGGAGGGCAATGCCCTTTTCAGATGTGGCCATGGAACATAATTGGGAAGCGAATAGTCCCCCTCCTAGGGAACCCTCATCATGTCCTCCCACAAGGATTTCAGAATTGCTGTGAACCAGAGCCTGTTTAATATTCCTATTTTTACTTTCTAAGTGGAAACATTCATTGTAGTTACTCTGTCCCTCGTCTTCCACTGTATGTTGGGTGTATATGAGTAAGTAACTTGACTTTTTAGTCCTTAACTGTCTGGATCAAAAGGAGTCACATGTGAGACTTTGAGGTGTCTTCTTTGGAAGAGAGGTATTGTGTGCAGAAGGGGGGTTGCATATGTTTGTAAAGGGTGAACAATGGCAGACTTTGTTATCATGTGCAATTATTTGCTACCCTTTCCTATGAAAAGATTATACGTACTGCCCATTTCCATTTGACTTTCAGCACCTGTCCATATGAGAGGACTGCCTCTCTGGTGTCAAGCTTGATCACAAGACTTTCTTTGGCCAATGAATATGGGTAGAATTGAGTGTGCTGCTTGACAGCAGAAGCTGAAAGAACCGTATCATGACTTCATCGTCAGTATTTTCCTTCTGTCCCTCTGTCCAGTTGTAAGCACTCGTAGGACACCACCATAATCAAGTCAGAGATGTTAGCAATGGGAGTGGTGATCATGATCCTGATTAGGTCTGGGCTACTGCTAGGCTCTTCCTTAAATCAGCTTCTTGCTCAAAGTATTTCTTAGTTTTATCTTTTACTGATTTGAAATGAAAAATAGTTTTGCATTTTTCAACTCTGCTTCCAAGCTAGCCAGTTCTTTATTGATCTTCTCTCTGTCTTGCAGTACCTTGTTAAATGTAGCAGTTAGAAACTAAGGCATGCTAGTAACATTGTTTCTAATCCTCTTCACCTAAATCTACAACCTCTTTATGTATATTATCTGCTTTCCTAGTAAAGACAGACTTGAGCGATGCAGTCTTTAGTTCAAAAGTAGAAATAACAGAAAAAGAATTTGACAAAATCTAACCTTTCATAATAAAAACATTTAAAAAATATCTAGGAGTAGAAAGCAAACTCCTTAGTTTTCTACAAGGTTGAGGGCATCTACAAAAACTAAAGCTAATGATGTCATACTTAGTGGTTTGAAAAAAAAAAAAAAAAAGTAAGTGCTTTCCCTCTATAATCAGGAACAAGAGAAACATGTCTGCTCTTGCTTCTTCTACTCAACATTATAGTCGAGGTTTAGCCAGGGCAGTTAAGCAAGAAAAGAAACAAAAGGCATTCAGACTGGAAAGGAAGAAGTAAAACCATCACTATTTTCAGATGACATGATCTTGCGTATAGAAAATCTTAAGGGATCCACAAAGGGAAAAAATACATACATTAGAACAAAAATATGAGTTGAGCAGAGTTGTAGGATACAAGATCAATATACAAAAATTAATTGTATATCTATACCAGCAATGAACAATCCAAAGTTAATTCAAGAAAACACTTGCATTTACAGTAGCATTAAAAAAAAAAAAAATACTTAGGATATATTAAACAAAATACGTGTAAGACTTGCACAGTGAAAACTACAAAACATTTTGAAATTAATACCTAAATAAATAGAAAGGCATTCCAGGGGTATGGATTAGAAGAATTAATATTGCTAAGATGCCAATACTCCCAAAATGATCTACAGATTCAAAACAATTCCTATCAAAATCTCATCCACCTTTTCTCAGAAATGTACAAGCTGATCTTAAAATGCATATGGAAATGCAGAAGACCCAGATTAGCTGAAACAATCCTGGAAAAGAACAACTGTTGGAGTATTCACACCTTCCTATTTGAAAACTTACTACAAAGCTACAGTAAACAAGATAATGGGGAACTGGCATAAATATAAACAAGGATCAATAAGTGGAATAAAAATGAGAGTCAAGAAGTAAAGCTTTACATTTATGATCAATTGATTTTTAACATGTGTGCCATGGCAATTCAATGGGGAGAGACTGATCTACAAATGCTGCGTGGTAGCTGGATATCCACATGCAAGAGTATCAGCATTTGGACCCTACTTCACACCACATCCAAAAAAGTAACTCAAGATGGATTATAGATCTACACATAAGTGCTAAAACTGTAAAACCCGTAGAAGAAAACATAGGAGTAAATCTTTTGACCTTAGGTTAAGCAGTGGTTTCTTGGATATAACACAAAGAGCATAAGCAAAAAGAGAAAAAAATCGGTAAGTTTTGTAAAATTTGTGCTTCAGACGACACAGTCAAGAAAGTAAGAAGACAGCATACAGAATGGGAAGAAATTTGCAAATCATATATTTGATAAGTGACATGTCCAAAATACATAAATAACTGCTGTAAGTCAACAATAAAAAGACAAACCCATTTTAAAATGGGAAAGGAGTGAAATAAAACTTTCTTTAATGAAGATATACAAATATCCAGTAAGCACATAAAAACACGATTCACATCATTGGTCATCAGGGAAATGAAAATCAAAATTATAGCGAGATACCATTTCACATCTACTAAGATATCTATAATCCACCTGACAGATAATAACAAGTGTTGACACAGATGTGGAGAAATTGGTACCTCATGCATTGCTGATGAGATTGTATAATGATACAGCCACTGTGGAAAAGGGTATACACTCCTGTATGTACATTAAAGAGAATTAAAAATACAGGTCCACACAAAAACTTGAATACAAATGTTCATGGAAGCATTGTGCATAATAGCCAAAAAGTGAGGACAATCCAAATGTCCATTAGCTGATGAATGGAAAAACAAAATATTTTATACCCATCAAATGAAATATTACTCATTAATAAAAAGGAATGTTGTATTTATGCGTGGTACAACATGAATGAATCTTGAAAACATTATGCTAAGTAAAAGAAGCCAGTCACAAAAGTCCACTTAATGTATGGTTCCATTTACATATGAATGTCCACAGAGACAGAAAGCAGACTCTTGGTTGTCAGGGACTGGGGAGAGAAGAGAATGGGAATGACTGCTATTGCATGTATGATTTCCTTTGGAACCAGTGAGGAAAATGTTCAAAGTTATATAGTGGTAATGGTTTCATAACTCTAAATACACTAAAAAGCATTATATTGTATACTTCGAAGGGGTGGATTCAATTCTATGTTAATTATATTTCAAAGCTGTTACAAAAAAAAAATAGTAATAATAATGAAGAACAATAGTATTGGTGAATATTCTTTTTAGATACCAACTGATCATAAAGATGCTATATTCCATCCAATCTATTCAAAGCATTTATCGGCTACATATTTGTTAAGAGAGTCTAAAACTTTCAAAAGTCAATAATGATGTGGATGGCAATGGAATAAGGACTATCTCCCCTAAAGGTTTAAGCCAAGTAGAGCTCATTCTATTTATCCATTATTATTTGCCTTTTTAGTAGATCCCTCCAGTGCCCACTCAAAATGGTTCTTTCTTAGATACTCGCTTCTACTTGAATAAGAAATTTTGCTTGATAGATGTGATCAGAGGGAGAGGTGTGAGTATCCGTATGTATAATTTTTGGTGGAAGATAATTATCCTGATGAAGAGTTTTTAACCTAAGATCTTTAGAGGTAGGAAGTTTCAATACATGCTTGACTTAAGATGAATTAGACCTTAGATTTCTCTTTAGCAACTTCTAGAAATGATTTACATTAATATTTTGGGTGTCACTTTACCAGTACAAATTGCTTTGTAACCTTTTTTATATTTTCTTACAACCATTCTGCCTGGTGGTGTTAATCACCCCTCATCTATATGCTATTTGTACCTTGTACAAATTTGATTCCAGTATGTCTCTTACCATTTTATAATTATTTGTGTACATATCTGCCTCTGACACTGGACCATGAAAACAGAGACAACTTTTATGAACTTTGTATCCCCAGTGCTTGGAACATAAGTAATTTGTATTTGGCAACCAGAACTCCCACTTGCATAGGATTTCTGGTTTTCAGTGCTTGAAGGCCATCTCCCTGAAGTCTTCTCTCTTCCAAGCTCTGCATGTCAGTCTCCTCAAACTACAGTGTGATCTATAAATAATATTTATGTCCTCCATGCACTATGTCCAATTCCTTATTTCTAAAATTACCAGTAACCATCACTATTGGCCATAATGAGAAATAGCTTATGAAAGTTATGTTAAATGCGTCTTGTAATGGAGTTTGAAGCCACAGTTATGAGGGCAGCTGATTTCTGAACAAGATAAGAAATAAAGATCACTGCCCATCCTTTCTTTTGACTGTCCATGCTTCATCAAATGGCTTAGCCCTTTTAACCTAAAACAATAATGAATCTGGAAAACTACAATCTCCCATCCACTATATAAGAACACAATGTGCACGTCTTTTTCAGTGAGACAGCTGCCCTTGTGTTTAAAATGAGGACAGCAAGTAGCCTACGTATAGCTCATAGTTGATGGATATTTATTATTCAGTAGAGGCTAAAGGAGCCTGGCCTATCACTAGTGTTCCTATCACTGTGTCTATCAGCCTTTCAACTCAAACTCTGTGATAATTGATTGAGATCTGGTGGGGATAGAGGGACATTCTTAATGGTTGATTGACTGAAAAATCTATCACCAAACAATACCTTCAACATTGTAGTCACAGCTTATATATTCTCTGCTGAGGGTTTTCAATCCAACCAACCATTGTTTTTTAGAGGTTGACATGGGCTTTCCTGTTTGATAGGCGTTTTCTCAAGGAGATGGCCTCCACTTAGCCCGCCCAGAAAAGGAAGTTTCCTAAAATCCAAGAAAGACAAAATGTTTTAGGCTTTGAAAGAAAGATACATGAATATTAATTAACTGATTACTGTCTGCCCAAGAGTATAACTCTGTGTGGGAAAATCTTTGCCATTTATCTTGAATAAATAGCTTAAAACAGTGCTTCTCAAAGTGTAATCACCCACTGCCATGGAATCAGTTCTGATTCATAGCAACCGCCATGGGGTTTTCAAGGCTGTAAATCTTTACGGAAGCACACTGCCACATCTTTCTGATGTGGAGTGGCTGGTGGGTTCAAACCACTAATCTTTTGGTTAGCAGCCAAATGCCTTAACCACTGTGCCACCTGAGCTCCTTTGGTCATGTTATCAGGAGGGACCAGTCCCTGGAGAAAGGTATCATGCTTGGTAGAGTAAAGAGTTGGCATCAAAGGGGAAGACCGTCAATGACATGGATTGAAACAGTGAAATGCTTGCTCCAGCAAAGCAAGGCTTGTGAGGGTGGCTCAGGGCCAGGCAGGGCCTCATTCTGTTGTATGTAGGCCGTTAATCGGAGCTGCTCAACAGCACCACACAACACTCAGAGTGTGGTCCATAGACCACTGTCAGTCTGTGAACCGTTTGTTACTGATTTGTGATAAAAAGACATACAAAGTAAGAGTGAGCATGTAGGAAATTTTATAGCATCTTGACAGAGTAATTTTGTGTCCGTGTAATCTAGTCATAAAAAACGGGCATGTATTTTGTATTTCTTTTATATTTCATTTTTCTAGTATTTAATTTTATTGTGTTTTATAAAAGTTATTCTACAATGGTTTGGGTATTTTACAAAATTGTTCTTTACCACAGATAGTTTGAAAAAAACTAGTATAAAATGCCGTGACTCATCTCAATTTTTTCGCTAGTCTTATTATTTGCCTTATTCTAGTGTCCAGACTTCATACGCACTGATGTTTTCCCTGAACGTGCTGAATTTAGAACATTTTTCCCTCTTCCACCTGTAGGCATTTGGTGTGTTAAAGGCTCGAGACCCTGGTATTTGGGGATTCATCGATGTCATGAAGATGATAAAGCTTCATTTTAGCCACTTTAACAACTTATTTATCATTTGTGTAGGTAGAAAAGTTTGTTCCTGTTGGTCATGACTTCAGCTTCTAGAATGATCAAGTTGTAGGCTTTTGTGAATGTGATCCTCTCCCTATGACATTCACAATGACCAGTGGCCCTTGCAATGCTGGAGAAGTTCATCTTAATCTACTAAGCCCTTCCATTGTTACCTCCACATCATCTCTGCACAATCCAATAAATGTCAATTCTCTGCGAGTATTATTTCAAGTGAATTGATATATTGTTCATTGTTATATTTCACTTGACTCTTGTCCTGAGCCGTCAACCTGTCTCCAGGAGAACTATGTTTCACTGATTATATCTTAACCTATGACATCATATTTTCTAAAGAACATGATTTGAAGACATGGATATCTATTGCCGTTTACAGCTCCTTCTCATCCAGATTGATGACATGCTCATGGCAAGGGTGTGAGTTATGGAATGGAAGGAGCAAAACCAAAATCAAGGAGACTAGTTGGGAGGTTGCTGCAGTAATCCAGGCTGAATATAATGAAAGGGTGGATCCAGGATAATGAGAGTAGCAATGGAGAAGAATGGTTGAGCTTGAGAGATATTTAGACATTAGAACAACAGGATTTGGTGACTAACTGGATGTGGAGAGTGAGACCAGTGGAAGATCTAAGGATGATTCCCATTATTTTGGCTTAAGGTATCTAAGTGGGTAGTGATGAGATAGGAGGAAGAGCAAGTTTGTATAAACATGAAGAGAAATATTATATATGTGGTAGTTACGGTTATGTGTCACCTTGGTGGGCCTGGTTTTGAGTGGCTGGGCAGCTGGATGTAGTATTCCCCATGATGAGACTGGTAATCAGCTCCATGGTGGAATCTGCTGGGAGCAGCTGAGTAGCTGCTTTGGGGATGTGGTCTGCTTCCACTATATAAGACATTTTGATAAAAGTCTTGAGCTTTTTGGCATATCTGGATCCTGCATTTGGCTGAGTCTTCATCTCAGTGGCCTGCTATGTTGTCTGCCAATCTTAAGACTATCTCTGGACTTGAACTAGTGACCTGCCATGTTGCTTGATATCTTGGGACTGTGCCATTTTACTTGTTGACTTTGGGTTTGTCAGCCTCGGCAGCCAGCAGCTGCCTGAGTTAAGAGATGCCTCCAGCTCCAGTGGGCTGGGAGCAAGAGACAGAGTTGAAACCCAAGGTCAAGGAGCCTAGAGCTAGTACTTTGAACTTGGATTTCTGGCCTCCTAAATGGTAAGAGAATAAACTCATGTTTGTTAAAGCCATGCACTTGTGGTATTTCTGTTATAGTGGCACTAGAGAACCAAAACTGAATTTAGTACTGAGAATGGAAATAAGAGTAGAGTGGGTCCTTCAACCAGAGATCCCTACACTGAGACAGCAGAGAGACAGTAGCAGCAGAGCCAAGACACTGGCATGAGACAGAGCAGCGGCTTACCAGGCCACAGAGGAGAAAGCTGGCTGCTTTTAGGTAGGTGGCTTCCTGGCAGAGTGGGCTGCCTTCAGGCACTAATTGGTAGAAGAGACTGTCATGAGATGGAGCCGCAGGCTTGCTGGCCCACAGAGCAAGAACGCTGAATGGCTTTGGGCAGGAAGTTTCCTGGCAGAGTGGGTGGCCTTCAGGTGTTAACTGGCAGAAGCTGAGAGACAAAGGAAATGGGAAGCAGAGTTGCCTCAGCCTTAAACAGTAGGACTATGACCTCTGGGAGTGGAACCACCATAGCCTCCTAGGTTTCAAAGAGTCAGATCTTCACCAACTTGGTTCTGGAGGGTGGGGCTGCTGTTCGTGAGGGCCCATGGAATGGGGCCATAGCCTCTGCCCAAAAGTGAGAGGGCAGGGCTGCCATGCCCAAGAGGCAGAGGAATGGAGCAGGGCCTGCAGGCCAAAGGGGTGAGGTCGCCACTCGGTAACTCAGTCTGGTGAAGTATTTGGATACGTCTAAGTAGCATAGTGCCTAAGGCACTTGACTGCTAACCAGAAGGCTGGTGGTTCAAACCCACCAGCCACTCCTTGGAAGGAAGGTTGGGCATTCTACTTCCGTAGTGATACTGCCTCGAAACCAAGGAGGGGTCGCTATGAGTCGGGTCCGACTCAACGGCACATAACAACAAGACGTTTCCATAACTGTGCCACCTATGTGCTCTATTATATATACAAATATATATGCAGCATGTACAAGTATATATATATACAAATACCTACAACTATACCTATATATATAGGAGCTCTGGTGGTGTGGGGCCTAAGGCATTTGACTGCTAACCAGAAGGTTGGTGGTTCAAACCTACAGCTACTCCTAAGAAAGAAGGTTGGGCATTCTGCTTCCTTGGTGACACTGCCTCGGAAACCCAAGAAGGGATCACTATGAATCGAATCCAACTCGACGGCAGTGTGTTTTTATACCTGTATATGCACGTGCATGTACTCCCATGTCCCCTTCCACACCCATATAGCATATATATTGACCTATGTGATCACTCACAAATTTTTGGTTGTTATTACTGTTGTTGCAGAATTGTGTATGTTATAGCATTTACCAGAGTTGTCCTTCATTCCTGCATACCTCTAGTGTCTTGATTTACCTTGGTCACATTGTATTGACTTCCTCAATATTGTGAATTGCCTTTCCCTTCACCAGAATTAACACATGTCTACTGTCTAGTAAGTGATTTCCCTCCTTCCCTTTCCCATCCCTGGTATCCATCTAAGGATGTTGCTTTCTGACTATCCTTGACTTTTTTTTTTTTTTATAAAAGTGATTATTATACAATATTTTTCCTTTTGTTATTGATTTATTTCACTCAGCATAATGTACTTGAGGTTCATCCATGCTATAAGACATTTTACTGTATATGATGATGATCTTTCATAACATGTTTATAATTGTAAACATAAATATCCAACAATAATAATAAGATAAAATAATAATAACATTAAATAGCTAACATTTATTGAGGGCTTACCAACCAAACCAAACCCACTGCCGTCAAATCAATTCCAACTCATAGCAACCCTATTGGACAGAGTAGAACTGCCCCATAGGGTTTTCAAGACTGTAGATCTTTCTGAAAGCAAGACCTTCCTCCCATGGAGCTGCTGGTGGAAACCACAGACCTTTTGGTTAACAGATGACTGTTTTAACCACTGCGCCATCAGGGCTTATTTAGTGCTTACTGTGTACATATGTACATATGTGCACTACATCATTTGAACTTGATAGGAACCACAAAAGATGAGTATTATCAATATTTTGCAGAGGGAGGACTGAGGCTTACTGATGAGAGTCAGTCAGTATGTGGTTTTGCATCACTCGTCTCTTAAGGGTTGGAGCTGGGATTCCATCCCACGTCTGTCTGACTCTCAAAGGCATGCTTTCTACTTCCAGAGCTATGATAAATCCCCATGGAGGAGTGTTTTGCAGCCCCTTCAGATAGCGTTTTCAAAGACTCTTTAGTGATATGAGGGGATGTCTATAGAATAACGTCAAATGAAAAAAATCATGAACAAAACTGTATGTGAAACCATCACAATTTTATTTAACACACTAAAATGTTACAAATATTTATCACTGAGTGATGGTATATGGAGAAATTTAATTTTCTAATACTTTAGCTCCCAACCTTTCTATAATGAGTAGGTGTTCCTTTCATCATTGGCAGCATAACAACAAAAGGGGGGGGGGCAAGTTATTAAAATAAACTTGTTCAAGGTAAGTTTCTGTGATCAGTCATCCTTACCCTAGACTCCAGAGGAGAGGTCAGTCTTTTAACATGGCTTTCAGAATCAGAGTGCAAACTATCATGTGTACAGGATGTAAAGGGAATCAGTCTGTGCTAATCACTAGCCACATAACCTTGAAGTTAACTTCTATGCATCAGTTTCTTTGCCTATTAAGTGAGAAAGTGCAATTCCTAAAAACATTAAATTGTATAGGTTTTTGTTTTGTTTTCATACAGATGAAATCAGACAGAGGCATAAAAGAAAAACATGAAACTCTTCTTGCTGTAGTTACTTTTTCATGGGCATTCAGGGTGGGTTCTTTGATTAGGTCTCAGCTATCCAGGAATATATGATAATAAGCTCCAGCATATCCAACATCTGCACACTGTGAGGTGCCTTCACATACATTTTCTCGTCTCACCATCACGGAAACCTTTTTAGATAAGCATTACTATACCATTTTTGCCGAGGCAGATCGGGGGTTAAGGAACTCACAAAAGTGATGTGTTATAGCCAAAGTCAAATCCAAAGGCTTCTTTGTGCATTCCTAGTATTGTTCATTCAGATGTGGAATTATTTGTTGGCTTATTTATTTGTTTTATCATTTTAACTATCTACTATATTGGTTACAAGAAAGTACAATTCTTGTCCTTTTTATTCTAATAGAAAGACAAAATTCTTATTTAACAATGAGGGAAACTGAAATTTAAAATGAAGAGTGATAGGTTATGGGGACAATGAAACCTTTCTGCAATGGCTCTGTATCCTTTAGTGAGAAGCAAACAAAAAGGCCATTATTATAAAATTGTCAGTGGGGGAGAAAGAGTCACTTGTCATTAGTGTCAGGATCACTTTAATGAAAATTAACCCCAGAAATGCTTGACTAAGCAGTGGAAGCCTAGGCCCAGCTTGGACCCTGACAGAACCGGGGCACTTAAGTCTTTCCTGCTGGCATATGAGCTTAATGGAATAAATCAGTCCAAAGCCACTGGCCATGCTAATTGCTCTAATGATTCTTACAGAAGATACCTATGAGGTATCAAAAGATAACCACCACCTGGAATAATTTTGTAACCAAAGAATATTCAGACACTGCTTACAAAGCCTGCACCAGTCCAACTGGATAAAAAAAAAAAAAAAAAACCTTCCAAATTCATGGTTTGACAAGATGGATTCCATAGCATAGGGAGTAGTCTCAGCTGAGGATATGTACTATATTCAGTGGAAATGCAGCACCAACAGGAAAAAATTTGCAGGGTATCTCGGAGAGTCACCATTAGTAGGTTAAAGACACATTGGCCCCTGAAGACTACTGCTTGGGCAAGGCAGTGGGGGGGGGGTTGCATGCACACACATACACAAGTACCCATGGACTTCAAGTTAATAATAATAATAATTTGTTCATCTGAAACACAGCCTTATTTCTTGGGATGTGCCTACCCACATAGCATTTATGGGCTATGTGAAAAGAAATATCTCTGAATAATAGCTTCTAAGATGTTGTAAGGGGCTAGTGACACCTTATTGATCCACGGACCAATAAGCAACATCATGAAAAAAAAAAATGTTAACCTTGTCAAGGTTTTCATCATACTTGGATCCACAATCCATGCCTGTAGAAGCAGCAGCCAGAAAATCAAACAACATATTGTACTGGACAAATGTGATGCAAAAGACTTCTCAAAAAGCCAAGATGTCACTTTGCAGAATAGGGCCAGCCTGACCCAAGCCATGGTATTTTCAGTGGCCTCATATTAATGCAAAAGCTGGATAATGAATAAGGAACACAGAAGAACTGATGCATTTGAATTGTGATGTAAGCAAAGAATATTAAATATACCATGAACTGCCAGAAGAATGAACAAATCTGTCTAAGAAGAAGCCAGATTGCCCCTTGGAAGTGACTATGGTGAGACCCTGTCTCATGTACTTTGGACAACTTATCAGGTGGGACCAGTCCCTGGAGAAGGACATCATTCTTGGAAGAGGATCAGCAAAAAAGAGAGAGGCCCTCAGTGAGACGGACTGACACGGTGGCTAGAAGAGTGGGCTCAGACACAGCACTTGTGCAGATGGCACAGGCAGTGTTTTGTTCTGTTTTACAGAGGGTCACTATGCATCAGAACTGACTCAGTGGCACCTAATAACAACACTGACTTCTCAAATTCCCTGTTGTCCTGTGAGATGTAAAAGTGATTCATGGTGGCACACTTAATCTTTGAGACTAAGTGTAAACAAGGTGTTTTGTGCATAATTTGGAGACATCATTTGGGAAAGGATCCATAGTTTTTCCTGCTCAGACATTGCTTCTCAACTATCCTATCAAGAAGTTAAAGAGGTAACTTATGAAGTGCTCCACTTTGAGGAATGTTGCTATATGGGTGAAAAAAGTGCATAAAAGAGTGCTGGATGATAAGTTGGGAAGATATCCTCACATTCGTCATTGTCTCTCACAAGTAAATTAATCTACATATATGATGATTTCCCCATTTTTAAAAGCAGAACTGTATGTTTTTGACATAAATAACCCAGAACAAATGGAATAATGTGTCAAAGCAACTAAATTTCAAAATTTAAGGAGTCCTTACTTCATGCACTGGGAAGACACAAACAAAACATGGCCCATTTCTCCAGGAAGCTTGGAATCCAGCAAGGTGACAGGCCAATGCAACCAACTGAGGTGTAAGGCACATGTGATCATCCTAGGAGCAAGTTTATTCAGTCATTAAAAAAGTATTGGCAAGCACTCTTAATATTCTTAATAAAGTAAGTTATTTCTCTCTGGGGCTGGGGCATGGGAAGAGTTTAGAGTCATAGACGCCCATGGAAAGATGAGCATTTGGGTTGGACTTTATAGGATAGGCTGGAATTTGTGAGGCACAGATGAACTTGGGCAGATCTGACACAGATAACAGGGAATAAAAGACATGGTAAAGTAAAGAGTGTGGTTGGGAAATGGTGAGTCCCTGTAATCTGGTTGGTCGAGGGTGTGACAAGAAAAGGAGCAGGTAGTGAGAGAAACACCTGAAGAGATAAGCCATAGCCAGATTCAAGGTGGCAGAGTTGAGAAGCTTTAATCTGTAGACATCACTTGGGGCTTGGAGACATAGCTGTGGGGCAGAAGAGTGACATGATTTGATCTGCATTATAGAGCAATAAGTATATTGACAGAGAACTTCCAGAGGTTCAAGCTGGATTCAAAAGAGGACGTGGAACAAGGGATATCACAGCTGTTGTCAGATGGATCTTGGCTCAAGGCAGGGAATACCAGAAAGATGTTTACTTGTGTTTTATTGACTATGCAAAGGCATTTGATTGTGTGGATCATGACAGATTATGGATAACATTGAGAAGAATGGGAATTCCCGAGCACTTGATTGTACTCATGAGGAATCTGTACCTTGACCAGGAGGCTGTCGTTCGAACAGAACAAGGGGACACTACATGGTTTAAAATCAAGAAGGGAGTGCGTCAGGGTTGTATTCTGTCTCCACACTTATTCAATCTATATGCTGAGCAAATAATCCGAGAAGCTGGACTATATGAAGAAAAACGTGGTATCAGGATTGGAGGAAGAATCATTAACAACCTGAGATGTGCAGACGATACAACTTTGCTTGCTGAAAGTGAGGATGACTTGAGGCACCTACTGATAAAGGTTGAAGAATACAGTCTGCAGTATGAATTACATCTCAACATAAAGAAAACAAAAATCCTCACAACTGGACCAATGAGCAGCATCACAATAAATGGAGAGAAGATTGAGGTTGTCAAGGAATTCACGTTGCTTGGTTCTACAGTCGATGCCAACGGAAGCAGCAGTCAGGACATTAGACGATGTGTAGCATTGGGAAAGTCAACTGCGAAGGAACTGTATCAAGTGCTGAGGAGCAAGGATATCTCATTGAGGACTAAGGTGTGCCTGACACAAGCCATGATATTTCCAATCGCCTGGTATGCATGTGAGAGCTGGACAATGAATAAGGAAGACCGAAGAAGAGTTGATGCTTTTGAGTTGTGGTGCTGGCGAAGAATGCTGAAAGTACCATGGACTGCCAAAAGAACTAACAGATCTGTCCTGGAGGAAGTGCAGCCAGAATGCTCCTTGGAAGCAAGAATGACCAGACTTCGTCTCACCTTTTTGGTCATGTTGTCAGAAGGGACCATTCCCTGGAGAAGGATGTCATGCTTGGTAGGGTGGAGGGTCGACGAAAGAGGGGGAGGCCTTCAAGGAGATGGATTGACACGGTGGCTGCGATGATGGGCTCAAGTATAGCAGGGATTGTGGGGCTGGTGCGGGATCGGGCAGTGTTTCATTCTGCTGTGCATGGGGTCGCTATGAGTCGGAAACGACTCGACGGCACTTAACAACAACAACAACAACAATAGAGCAATAAATCTGTCAATGAATAAAGGAGGAGAGGAATCTCAGTAGGTTGTTTTTTTTGTTTTGTTTTGAAAGAGTCCAGATAATTGAGAATCCAACCTGGGACAGAGGAGGATGAAGATAGATGGGTGCGTGGAATATGGTGGGTGTAGAATCCCTAGAGCATTCCACCTACTTGGATGTGGGACCAAGAAGAGGACTGAGGTGAAAATGATTCTTCTCACATTTGGCCATTTGCACAACATCTTGGAAAGAATCGGCTTTATTTTTGCTGCTTCTAAGAGCTGGGTTCAGTCTTGCTCTTCTACTGTTTAGGAACATGCTCACTTCCTTCCTTTCCACTCTCAGGATTCTGTCATCTGAAAAGAGTATGAAACGTGTGCTGTCTGCTAGGGGCAGACAGAGCTATCCATCCCTGACATTTGCCCTACAGCAGACTTCTAAGCTTTAAGGTAGAGATAAGAATCTTTAAAAAGGGAAATGTCTACTATTAGCCAATGGGAGTGGGATGTGAGAGGTCAGCAAGGCTTCCCCAGGCACCCAGAATCGTCCTCATATAACACTGTACCATTAGCTTACTTGCAATCTCATACATTTTGGAATCACTCTCTCAATCTGAAAACTAATAATATTCCAACACATTTGTCTTTGTGTACTCTATTCCTTTCAGACTAAGCTTTGAAGTTTTAGGAGGTAGCTCTGTCCTCTGATAGTGTCCTGGTGCCTAATGCCCTCCCCTGGTATTTCTTTATCAGGTCTACTATTTTTAGTCCTTTTTTTGTCCAGAGTGCTCACTAGATCTTGCTTGTTGGCCGTCTTCCATAATTTTGGCATGTGATCTACTAACTAAGAACTATTTTATTCTCAAGTTTCATCTATTTCAAACTTTGCCTTGATTCAACCTTGTTTATTGGCAAGGTGATGTTCAAAATACTGAATAACTGGTTATAGCACAGTCACCAGTCAGTCATAAGGAACATCAACTGTACACAACCACTAGGGCTATTTCAGAACATCTATCTGATTATCAGCTTGGGTATTGGCATCTTCTGGGTAATTCTTGTTGTTAGGTCCTTTTGATTCAGTTCTGACTCATGGAGATCCTGTGTACGACAGAAAGAGACACTGCCTGGTCTTGTACCATCATTTCAGTCATTACTTGCTTGAGCCCATTGTTGCAGCCATTGTGTCAACACATCTCCTTGAGGGTCTTCCTCTTTTTCACCGACCCTCTACTTTACCAAGTGTGATGCCCTTCTCCAGGGCCTGGTCCCTCCTGATACCATCATCACTTTTAAGGAGCATTCTGCTTGTACTTCTTCTGAGACAGATTTGTTCACTCTTGTGGCAGTCCATGGTCTATTCAATATTTTTTGCAAGCACCATAATTCAAGTACATCAATTCTTCTGCAGTTTTCCTTATTTACTGCCAACTGACCTGTAATCAAGAGTTACACTCAGTCTTTAAGAAACTGGATGAAAACAGAATGAAAAATAAAATACAGTGCACTGCACTGTCACTAAATTTTCAAAGGCCGGTTCACTAGCTATTAATCCACAACTGTTTGCTAGCAAGGTAGGAAGGAGTCATGAAAATTCAGTGGTATGGTACATTTTCTGAACCTTCACCTTTCCTTAAGCACAACGTTTTCCCCTCGGTGCCTTCGAGATGCTCTAGAGGAGAGGAAGCAAAGCCACCGCTTGCTCCTGGTCCTGCTGCACTCAGCTACCATCCACAGCCCAGAGCAGCAGACCCTTGGCCCAGTGAGGCTGTGTGTTATGACAAACTGGCCTGCCTGTTGTTAATGCCTCATTTTAGTTCAAAGATCCAAATACTGTTAATACCATCCATAAAGCTTCAGCTGTCCCCAGAAAAGGAGTTCTGATTAAATTCCTACTGCTTCTTTAAGAATCTACTTAAATGTCACCTTGAAATAGTGACATTCTGCTAACCAGAAGACTGGCGGTTCTAACCCAACAGGCCCTCCACAGAAAGAAGACTGGGCAATCTAATTCCGTAAAGATTTACTGCCTAAAAAACCCAAAGGAGGTCACTATGCGTCGGAACAGACTTGATGGCAGTGAGTTTGGGTTTTTGTTTTTTTTAACAGTTACTCAGCACTGGGTCTGAGTCAGGCACTGTGCTAGGAGTTTCCCATGGATTTTCTCAATGCACCCTCAAAATAAACCTTGAAGGAGTCTTATTATCTGAGTACTAGTATTAGCCCCATTTTGCAGATGTGGAAACTGAGAGGTTAAATAATTTACACAAGGTCTTATAGCTGCTAGTAAGTAGAAGAGCCAACAGTCAAATGCTAGGTCCTGACATCTAGTATATAATGCTCACTACTACTACTCACTGCCATCAACTCAGATCTGACTCACAGCGACCTCTCCTTGGGTTTCCGAGGCAGTATCACTACGGAAGTAGATTGCCCAGTCTTCCTTCCGAGGAGTAGCTGGTGGGTTTGAACCGCCAGCCTTCTGGTTAGCAGTCAAATGCCACCAGAGCTCCCCTGGTATATAACAGGCCTTCAGTAAATGATCCGAATGATCAGCACAGCCTGTTTCCCTTTGCACTGTGTCCTGAGCGTGTCCTTTAACAGCAGGCTTAACATTTGCGATGACTGATCCAGTACTTGTCTTGCCGAAAGCAGCAAGGCCACCATTATATCCCCCAGACCTGATATGATGCCTGGCATGTTGTAGTTTGGCAATTAATATTCATGGAAGTAACTGATAAAAGAAGAGTGGAAGGAAAAGGAAGACAAAGGCTTTCTAGTTGGAAATTTAAAAAATACAAAGATCCATTTGTACTTCTGAATGAGAGGAACCATGGCAGTGAGGATGGCATTGGTCTTATATTTGCAACCTGAAACCGCAACCAAACCTGTTGCCATTGAGTGGATTCTGACTCATGATGACTTGATAAGACAAAGTCAGACTGTCCCATAGGGCTGCCCAGGCTGTAATCTTTATGGAAGCAAATTGCCACATCATTCTCTCACAGAGTAGCTGATGGGTCTGAACTGCTGACCTTTCGGTTCGCAGCCAAGTATTTAACCACTGGGCCACCAGGGCTCCTAATATTTGCAACACCAGGGTTGAAGTCTCACCTCTGCTATTTACCAGCCAAGTGACTCCCAGCCATATCACTTTACAGGGAGCCTCAGTTTCCACATCTTGTAAAACAGCTTTCTCTTCTGGAGTTAGGAAAATCAAATGAGATCACACACGAGTGAATCTAGCAGAGTGCCTGGTACTCTATAATTATTGGTTGGTTGTTGTTGAGTAGAGATGCAGTGAGGGAGTTGGCAGACTTTGCATCCTCTGGAGGCACATGTAGTCGTCACTGGTATATAGCATATTGCAGGAGACCAATAATTGTTTTGAGTGATTAGGCCAAATGGTGGTGTGTCTAAACATTAAAATATGATATATGCAGGTATCATCTATTGTATGTCCCAGTGCCATCTTTACTGAGATGTATATCTGTTCATATTTATAATGCAAACGCATTGCACTATTCCTGGTCAGAGTAGCTCAAGTGTCTGTTCTCTTCTCCCCTGCCCTTCCCCACACCCTCCCTCCAACACCCCTCAGCCGCCTGTCACTTTTCAAAGACAAGCTCCTTAGAATGAAATCTCTGCTTTCTTTGTTTTCCTGGTTTCCATTTTGTATCCTAAAATATTCACTCTAAGTTCTGCTTGACAGACGTCCCTAATCTAATCTCCACGTCTGCTTTCTAATTTTCACAGTCAGGATAAAACAAATAGGTTGGAGTTAATTGCCGGAGCAGCAGGCCGGGGCTCTGAGCTGTGATTTATGAGCTGAGTGCAGGCGCTCTGCAACACATTTTTCTTAATTTATTTTTAATGAGTCTCTCAATTAATTTTGTTGGAAACATCTTAATGATGTTGGAGGCGGATGTTAATGAGGTCTGCACCAGCTCCTAATTTTGCATATTTTAAAGTGCCTAATGTCATCTTGCACCCTTTCTTTCCATTTTAAGAAAAGATGGGGAGAGAGCTTATTGTTGGATGGAGAATTTTCCCTCTTCATGCCTCAGTCTTTGCTTAACCTTTCAGACTTCATGGGCTTATAGTGTGTCTCAGAGCAACCACTTACTCCTTCCCCTCTCCCCACGTTGGCCTTGCTCTCTCCGGGCTGGCTGAGTCTGTAGAGCTGCAGCTGGAGGCGGGGAGGGGGGGGGGTGCGCGGAGGCGCAATCCTAGCAAATTGAAAGTTCTGGGGAACAGACAGTATCCCTGAGCAGAGAAGACGTCCAGAGGATGATCTAACCTTTCCTGGAGCAGACAGTGAAGACAGGGAAAGACAAGTGGAAGAAACAACTTAATGTATGCCTTATTACCGTCTGGGCATTTGTTCGGAGCCCAGGTCCCCTGAGTGACCCCGCAGAGCTCTGGGCACAGGTTGCATGGGGTTGCCACCCTGTCCACCTGCACACTCTGCAAGGCCCTCCAAGAGGAAATTTGACTCCTCTTTCATATCTTTCCCACTCACCCCCAACATTATGGTAGTAGAGCTGTGGTGGCTCAGAGGTTAAAGGCATTTAGCTACTAACCAAAAAGGTCAGCAGTTCAAACCTACCACCTGCTCCATGGAAGAAAAATGAGGCAGTCTGCTTCCATAAAGATTTACAGCCTTGGAAACCCTCTGGGGCAGTTCTACTCTGTCCCACAGGGTTGCCATGAGTCGGAATCAACTTGATGACAGAGGGTTTGGTCTTTGGTTGTATGGTGGTAAAACATATGTAACAGAAAGTTTGCCATTTAAGCACTTTTAAGTGTACAATTTTGTGGCATCAAGTGCTTTTGCCATGTTGTGCAACCATCCCCACCATCTATTTCCAAGTTTCACATCACCCCCATCAGAAATACATTATCCTTTAAGCAATAATTCCCCATTCCCCTCGCCTAACCTCTGGTAACCATTAATAACTTGTGTCTCTATGCAATTACCTATTCTAGATATTTCATGTAAGTGTAATCATAGAATATTTGTCTTTTTGAGTCTGACTTCTTTCATTCAGCATCATGCTTTTAAAGCTTACCCATGTGACAAGACTTATCAGATCTTCATTGTTATTTATGGCTGAATAACATTCCATTGTATCATAAGCACATTTTGTTTATTCATTCATCTGCTGATGGACAGTTGGGTTGTTTCTACCTATAGGCTGTTCTGAATAATGCTTCATTGGTGTCCCTCTCTGAAACTTTTTAATTCCAAAACAGTCTAGACTAAATCTTCTTCAGCCTTCATTCCTTATTTATTAATGAGAGCTCATTTTCCTGCTTAAGTAGTAATTAAGTGCTTGTTGTTCTTGTTATGTGCCGTCGAGTTGGACCCCACTCATAGCGACCCCTCCTTGGGTTTCCGAGGCAGTATCACTACGGTAGTAGATTCCCCATTTTCCTTCCGAGGAGTGGCTGGTGGGTTTGAACCGCCAGCCTTCTGGTTAGCAGTCAAATGCCTTAGGCACTATGCTACCAGAGCTCCCAATTAAGTGCTTATTACAGAAAATTTAGGAAATATGCAATAATAGATAAGGGGGAGCCAAGTTGCTGCTGCCTAAAGATGGCTGCTGTTGAAATTGTGGTATATTTCCTTCCAGACTTTTTTTTTTTTTCCCCTTTTCCTATCCACGAGCTTTTAATTTTATTTTATGTATCTGTGATGATACTGAATATTGTTTTTTCCATTTAACGTTGTAACATAAGTAAGTTATTACCACCATCTTTCAAACATCATTTTTAATGACTGTTTAATATTCCATCTAGCAGATTTGTCATAAATTACTAAACAATTCCACTGTACCTGGCTGGGTATCTGAGCTAATTCTCAGTCTGTAATCACAAATACTGTTGTGATGAATATCTTGTGCCCAAGAGTTTTTTAAAACTATGGACTATTTCCTTTGGGATATCCTAAGGAATTAGTGATTTAAAGAATATAATCTTTTTTAAGGCTCTTGGTGTATATTTCGGAATCAGTTTTCTACAGGGTTATTCCAGTTTATTTTCACCAGTAACACATGAGTGTGTGTATTTCTTCCATCTTATAATAGCATAAACTAGTTACCGTTGGGTCAGTTGCTACTCATAGTGCCCCCCTGTGTGTCAGAGTAGGCCATAGGGTTTTCAGTGGCCCATTTTTTGGAAGTAGATTATTAGGGCTTTCTTACAAGATCCCTCTGGGTAGACTTGAACTTCCCACCTTTCAGTTAGCAGCCAAAAATATGTGAACCATTTGAACCACCCATGGACTCCTGTGAGAGCACAGAATGTTGTAGTTGTGAGAAATCTGAAACTTGGAAGATTTGAAATGCATTTAAATTTTCTACTCTGTCCCCTTTTGGGGTAATGTTTTAGTTAAACTGAAAACTACTTATTCTGGAGAACTCCCTGGACGATGAAACCCAGTGTGGTTAAAACCTATTCTTCTCCCGACACATAGTGGAAACTCAACAAATGCATGTTAAATTGATGTAGCCGCAAAATTGGACGTTGAGGAGCTCCCTTTTCCTTGCCTTCCATGACCCTTCCCCTTGATTCTTCTCCTACCTGCGATGGCTGTCTCCCCTACCCTTCTCCATGATGATCTCTCTTGGTCGCTGCCTCTCTGCTCATAACTCCAAATCTTTATCTCATCCCTGGTCTTTCCTTTCAATGCCAGCCCCACACCTCCCACCACCTGCATGTCCCATTTCCACATGTATCTGCCCAAAGCTTTTCTGGGTCATCGTCTCCAAAACGGAGTGCATGTCTTCTCCCTTGTGTTTCCCACCCTGATTAAAGGTATGCCCACTGAGCAGCTCCCAAAGTCTCCAGACATAGGAGTCTTCTGCAGTACACGCACCTTATAACAGCCCCTAAACGTGCACATTCAGTTTGTGAGCAAATCCAGTGGATACACCTCCCTTGTGTCTCCATGGCTCCTTCTTCACTTCTATTTCCACAGATCTCCTTCAGACCCCTGTCTGTCACCTAAACCAGTGCAAAAACCCTCCCAAATGTCTTCTGCTACAATCTTGCCCTTTACATTTTAGCCAGAGGCCTATCTTTCTAACACACAAGTGAGGCCATGTCTTGATTCATCAACTTCCGACAACAAGAGCAATAATGGAGGGAAATAAAAACAAACAAACAAAAAGCCCCACAGTGATTCATTCCTCCTGGTGTGCGGAACAGTCCATAATCTTCAGTGTCACTGGGGGCTTGTCACACAATCTGACCTCTTGGTAAATTCCCATTCTTCAAATCCGACCTCCTATTGTATTCCCATTTTTCAAATATATCATGTACTTTCTTCAGATCATTTCTTAAGCCTAGGATGCCCTTCTCCTTCCCCATATAGCAAATCCATGCCACCTCCTACACGAAGGGGTAGTCACCACTGTGGCCTCACAACATCTGGCATTCACCTTACACATGGTAGATGCCCAGTAAATGTTTGATGAATGAATGAAGGTCTGGGGCATCAGTAGGGATATGTTTCCTTCAAAGCTGCAATCCTCTATACTTTCTGGAAAGAATGTTTTACACACTAGCTTAGATATTTATATTTGAAATTTTTAAGAACTCTTCAACCTGGGGTTGGATGTTTATATTTGAAATTTTTAAGAACTCTTCAACCTGGGAAAAAATAGATTCTCAAGGCACTTCTGTTTTCAGGTAGACTCCATTGATTTCTTGCTGGACTTTTCTTAATTTCCATCAAAAGATCTTTTAAGTGCTTTTCCCACTGGTTCCTTTAGCTTAGTGTAAGTATTGTCAGAATATTCACCAAGAAAAGACCACAGAGTCTAGCTTTAGAAGCTAATTGGTTCAGATAGCATTCTTACCCAGACTTGAACCTTAATATTTAGTGATCTTACAGTTCAAACAGAATCTTAAGGCAGAAAGTTTTATCATTATCTTAAGCATTATCTTAAGGCAGAAAGTTTTTTGATTGTGTGTGTGTGTGTGAGAGAGTATTTTAAAGCCTTTTGACCAATAGCAGCAATTTACCTACAGCTAGGTGATTCTTTTCTTTGGCCTCAAACATTTGTCAAATATATTAATAAACTGCAAGTGAAGCTCTGAAGTCAGAGGTATTATTTCTGAATTACTTTTACACCCTAGATTTACACAGGGAGAAAATAGAAATCATCAATGGATGGAAAACAAGATAGGAAGGCAAGGATAATATCAATAGTTTAAAATATGATGTTGAAAATGATTGACTTTGACTATGTTACATAACATACTGTGATTTCTAGTATTGACCATTGTGTTTTAGAGTTGTTTTTAATACTATCATTCAATGAAACTCTTATGTCATTTTTAATTTTAAAAATTTTCTTAAAAAGTATATTAGCCATGATAGATTTTGCTGTAACAAACAACCTCAAGTTTACTTCTTACTCATGCTAAGTTTAAGGTGGATAATTTCCATAGCATGGTAATTTGGGGCATCTGACCTCCAAGTCGTGACTCAGGGATCCAGGCTCTGCTATCCCGTAGAGCATTCTTGATCCTCCACTGTATCCTCTGCGTTGAACTGACCAATAAGTGAAGAGAGAGTATGTGAAGGATCATGCTGGACATTTTAAAGACCAGGACTGGAAGTGGCATGTATCATCTCAGTGGTGTGCTGGAGCTGGCTCATTATAGTTTGCAAGAGCCACTGATTATGTCAGTGAAGGCAAACATGGGTATATGGGTGGATAGATGGGAGGACAGGCTGAACTATTAGGTATGTCTATGAAATGGGGAGTATATCCAAGACCATGTGTAGGGTTGGCAGACAGTGGTCCTATAAGTTTATGTGAATGATCAGAATTCCCAGGTATATAGTAGAGCTGACAAGGGGCAAAGTTGTGGTCACTGCTTGGTCACAGCCAGATACCCAGAGGGACAGAGTAGTTGAACCTGCAGGCTTGGGACCATAATCTCAGGGGACATCAAGCTCAATTGGCATAACATACTATACAAAACA
>NW_006921654.1:8768976-8777861 GCF_000298275.1 Orycteropus afer afer
ATATTTTTTATACTTACAAATAATGTATTGAAACTTCTCTTTTTCTATTTACAATCTTAGAGATTATTGTTGAATTCATAGTATGATAAATGGTAACTTAATTATCCCACCTTCTATCATTTTTTTACTTATATATTCAATATTTACAATAAGATGATTGTGCTAATACTGTTCCCTGTTGAGCCAATAGTGTATTTTCTTTCCAGTGCAGCTTGACTTTTTCTGGATGTTTCTCATTGCTCTTTAGTCACATGAAAAATATGCTATCCATTTATCCTTGACATTTCGTCCCTAAATGCCCCATCATATCAAGTTCTCACTCCCTTATACTAGTTATCTATGGATATGTGACAAATTGCCTCAAAAGTTAGCAACTTAAAACAACAAACATTTATTATCAGGAAGTTTCTGTGGGGAAGGGATCTGGGTTTCATTAACTGGGCCGTCTGGCTCAGAATAGCTCACAAGGTGTTGGCCAGGGATATAGTCATCTCGGGGTTCAACTGGTGGAGGATCCACTTCCAAGCTCACTCAAGAGGTTGTTCGCAGGATTCAGTTTCTTACAGACTCTGGTTGGGGGTCTCCCTCAGTTCCTTGCCACTTGGGCTTCTCCATAGGGCAGCTCACAACGTGGCAGCTGGCTTCCTCAGAGTAAGCAAGTAAGAGAGCATAACAGAGTAAGCAAGACAGGAACTGGTCTTCCTGTACCCTGATCTTGGGAGTAACATCCTATCACTTTTACCATATTCTAATGTTTAGAAGCAAGTCACTGGTTCCAGCCCATACTCAAGGGGAAAGAGTTACAAGGGCTTGACTACCTAAGGAAGGGTTAATTGGATGCCAAACCCACCAGCCACTCCTCAGAAGGAAAGTTGAGCAATCTACTTCTGTAGTGATACCGCCTTAGAAACCCCAGGAGGGGTCGCTATGAATGGGATCCAACGCCACAGCAGTGTTTGGTTTGGTTTGGACCACACCCTTTAATTTTTTCCTAGAATGTTCTTTCACTCTTCTGCTCTAATCTGAACCAGTTAATATGTAGTCCAGACCTCAGGTGACATCCTGAGAGTTCCCTTCACCACTTTCCTAGCTAAGAGTATTTACCTGTTAGGTATTGACTGTTCTGTTTTAAGGGTTTTTGTTGTCACTATTTGCATATTCACCTACATCATTCTCTTCTGCTTTGAGCCCAACTGATTTCATTTTTTTCTACTCACATTAATAATTGTTATTTCCTGACATTGATTTAATTTTTCATCCAAATAAATCAATGTGCTTAAATGGATTATCTCTCAGGTGGCAGGGTTAGGCATTATTCTTATTTTATGTATGATGAAACTGAGACACAGAGACCCAAAAGCATACAAGAAATCTCTGATAGACCCACACACAAACTTAAGCCCCCCAATTCCAAACCTAGTTTGTTGCATAATACCCAGATCATTGTGTTCTTGTGAACATCAAGTAAGACAACTTCTCTGGCAGCACCCAGAATGCGTCTACGTACACTGTAGAACTTAACCTTTCTCTCAGCATCCTTTTACTAGTAGCTGGTCCCAGACTGATTCAACCACCCATTGCCTCCTTTCACTACCTGGAGAACTAATCTGGCCAAGAATTCACTTGGCAGGCATTCTTCTTTCTTCTTTGATTATTTCTAGCTACTTCCAGCAAATGCTAGTAGATGTGTTGGTAATCTTGAGCAATGATAAGAGTTGGTTACTGGGTCACTTTAATGATAGTGGCCTCAAAACGAATGTGTCCTTCATCCTGTGAACTCTAGCATGGATAGCACTGCTCCTGCCGTAACAGGAAAAATTCTACCATCTCAACACTCTGTTTTGCTTTGAGTCAACAATCGGGAGACTCAGTAGTCATGGGAGCAAAATTGCCTCTGGTCTCCCCACAGCCTGTCAATCTGTGTTAACTCAGAGAGGCTGAAAAATTCTCTTTTTAGTCCCTCTCCAAACGTGGCAGCTGTTTAATTTCAATTAGCAAAGCTTAAAAAGAATATTACGCCAGCAGTAATTAAAGCAGGAGGGGCTTCCTTCCTCACCTCCCCTCTTCCTCCTAATTGAGGAGCTGCAGTGTCCCCCAGCACAGCTGTGAAGTTTAGATTCTGGGGAATTCTGGCGCCTGGGGCTTTGATGTCGCTCTCCTTCCGAACAAGTGACAGAACAGGAAGCACAAGCCTCCAGGAAGGATTAATTTAACTTTTTAAAATCTAAAAATTAGCCGTACAGATGTGTCTTGTCTACACCAAACCACCAACTTGTTCACCTCAAGCCCCGGCTTTTCCTCTCTTTAAGTCAGCTTTAAAAGTTCCTCCTCCTATCCTGCTGGGAAAAGCCAACTCTTTTCTCCTGTATCAAGCAAGTGTTTGTTCTGGTTGGCATGTTAAAATCTCTGTTAACAAGCAAACCACCCCCCTTCCTGCAACTTCTTAAGTTTCACTGTTCAGTCAGGGTCCTGGCACCAAGCAATTCCCCCCATATGGTACAGATGAAGAGATCTTAGGGAAGGGTCTACTTCTAGAGGAGTGGATAGGGCAAAGGGGACAAACGAGGAGAGGTGAGGCACCCAGAGACTAGCAATGGCAGGAAGTTGTTACTGTCCCTGGGCTGGAAGAACAGTGGAAGGAAAGTGTTACCAGAGCCTGGGAGAATTAGAGGAGCCCCAGCAGAAGCTGTAGTCATGGAAGGACAGGACCTTTGCTAATGAGACTGAAGCAGGGCAAGAGCAGGTAAGAAAGGCCTGTGCTGCATCCCAGGCTCCTCCTACGTGTTGGGGCCTCCCATGCCATCTGCCGCCAGAACAGTTCACTGTCGCTTCTTGTGTATGAATTTTCTTTCCCCAGCTTGTGTGTAATCAGCCTGAGAGCAAATACAGTTTTGTCGCTGTCTCCTGTATCCCTCAGGACTTAACCTAATAGTGAACAAAAATAGGTGCTCAATAAATGCTCTTGTTTGATTATTTGAATATAATTATTATATTGTAAAAACTGCTATTGAAAACATAAACCAAACCAAAACCAAACCCACTGCCATCAAGTTGATTCAGACTCATGGAGACCTCTATTGAGTTTCCAAGGAGATAAATCTTTGCAGAGATACATTGCCTCATCTTCCTTCCATGGAGCTGCTGGTGGGTTTGAACTGCCAACTTTCTGGTCAGCAGTCAAATGCCTTAGGCACTGTGCCACCAGAGCTCCTTTAGATCTCTATGTACTATATTATATAGTCTATGATAGTAACACATAGTGTCAACTAAAAATATGCAAATCAATGAGTGGGCTTTAACCAGAAATACAGAAGGAGCCTCTCTTAAATAAAAGCAAGGAAAGAATGGAGCCATTGAGAAATGACAATTAATGGTCATATTTGCCAGCAATTTACATAATATGCAAAGCCAACTGTCACAGTCTTCTAGTCCTGCTCTAACAGAAATACCACAAGTGGATGGCTTTAACAAACAGAAATTTATTCTCTTACATTGTAGGAGGCTAGACGTCCGAGTTCAGAGTGCCATCTTTAGACTTCCTCTCTGTGTCTCTTGTTTCTAGGAAGATCCCAGCACAGGGACCCTGAGTCCAAAGGCTATGCTCTGCTTCTGGTTCCTCTTTCTTGATGGTGGTAGGACCCCACTCTCTGCTTGCTATTCTTTCCTTTTATCTCTTGCAAGATTAAAGGTATTACAGTGCACACCCCATGGAAGCTCCCCCTACATTGGATCAGGGCTGTGATGGCACTAAGGGTGTTGCAACCCACCCTTAATCTTAATCCTTTTATACCTGATTGGTTTATCACATCAGATCACATCATGGGGTGTGTTAGACTGGGTTCTCTAGAGAAACACATCCAGTAAAGCTTATAGAGAGAGAGAAAGAGGAATTTATCTTAGGAAAATGGCTCACACACTTATAGAAGCTGGCAAGTCCAAAGTTCTTGGATCAAACATCAAGCTTGAGGCTTTTCCCGACTCATGCAGCTTCAAGGGCTGATGAGCTCAAGGTTGGCAGGCAGTACACTGGCTGTTAACTCCAACGAGTGACAAATCCAAGATCTCCAGGCCAAATGGTGGATTGTTCACTCACGGACAGCTGTAGGCAGCACAACAGAATCCTGATCCACAGAAGAGTGTCTCTTCCCAGGATGTCCATAAATATACTAGAAGCAGGCCACACCCCTAGGGAAACTCCCTTTCAACGGATTGGCTGCTCAGAACATATACATCTGATCCCATCATTGGAACAATCCACATCACAATTGCTTAAACCACACAGAATTGTGGTCCAGCCAAGTTGACACACGCTCCAGCTATCACATGGGGTATCGTTACATATCTGCCACATTACATCATTACATAACTTCTAAACCACTGAGAATCATGGCGTGGCCAACTTGACACAAATTTTGGGGGGATACAGTTCAATCCATGACACCAACCTGCGTGGGAGGTTGAAGTATAGATATGGGTAGACTATGCACTTGACTTTCATGACTCAAGGACTATTTGAGGTACTTACACAGTTTTCTTTAAGCAGTTCAGTGATGAAATAAATGCAGTTTCCAGGAGGAAGGCTCCCCAGGGCTGAGTGCCGAGGCCCAGGTGATCTGCGTGGAGTCAGTTTAAGAACATAGGTATGTGGGGAGAAGCAGACAACATTGATGAAACATGAACTGGGATTCTAGCCAGTGGTCTGCAAGCTCAAGAAGAATTCCATCACTATTTACCTGTAAGGTTTTACAGATCCCTATCCCTCCATTGTGAGCATTGCTCTCTCCTTCTTGCTGGAGCACTGGTCACATGGGGAGCAGTACAGGGACATGCCGCCATGGCACAACCAACTCTTCACCTAGTCCAGCTGGCAACATTGCAGATTCCTTTGCTGATCCACTGACACCAATGCTTAAAAGGTGGACTTCCCTATAGTAGTTTGGGATGCCCTGCTGGCAATAAATGGTTACATCTGCATCAATGAAGAAAAACCACAGAATGCGTATAACGATGAACTTCTGATTATCTTTGTAAGCAGCACACACTTTTATCTGCAGCATGTTTATATACTTAGTTGTGCCTTAGGTGCAAATTTACAGAGCAGAATTTGTTTTACATTTAACAGTTTGTGTATATTTGGTTTTGCTCCCCAGTTACCATCCCTAACCCTAACCCACTCTCCTCCTCTCCCTTCCCAGTGACCCCCCCATCCCTGTGCCCTTCTTAGTTATGACTCCTGCCTATCCAGCTTTTGCTCCATGTGAATGTTGCCCCTCTGGTGCCCCATGGCCAATTGCTCCAAGGGATGTATCTCTGTAGAATAGGTGGGTACCTCACCCTAAGTTGAGTGTTCTGCATGTAAGTCTTATTACTGTTGGGCTGAAAGCCAGTCCTTGGAAGTGAGTTTCATCCCAGGTCCAAAGTGTATTCCAGGGCCATAGTTTTGGGGGTCCCACCAGACTCCATCTGATCAGTAATTCTGATCATTATTGTGCTTTTTAATTTTGTGCCATGTTTTTCCTCCCACTCTATCCAGGATCTCCAGTTTTGATCCCTTCCCCAGTGGTTGGCATTGGGAGCCAGGCACCATGTAGTTCTTCCAATCTCAGGTCCGTCATGTCCTAGGGCTGATTGCTTCCAAATGCCCTTGGTTTCCTTCATTCGTCTTCACTTCTGATGATAGGAGACCATTAGCTGCATCTTAGATAGCCGCTCAAAAGCTTTTTAGACCCCAGTCGCTACTCACCAAAGTAGGTTTTTATTTATTCTGTTGTGCCAACTGAGTCTGGTGTTCCCCAATACTATGGTCCTGAGTCGGCAGATCTGGTGGATCTCGCCCACAGCGTCTGGCTGTCTATGAGGGATAGCTCCATATCTGTCTCTGTTGTTTCTGTAATGATTGTGGTTATTTTGCATCACTGATATCTATCTGCAGTATGTTTTAGATATGAGCTGGATTTTTTCCTTTTCCCACTTGCCTGAGAAAAACACAAGCTTACTTAAACCTCACCTTGGGGAAAATATAATTAGAATGGAAAATTGTGTGTTCAATTTAATAACCTACTTCTGAGGGAAAAAAAAATGAAAGACTGAATGTCCAGATATATTAACAAAGAAGAATCAAGTAAAAGGTCTCCTCTATCATTTAAAGAAATGTCAGTTGACCCTACTGCCCCTCAGGTAAGTATGTGATTTTTCTCCTTCGTTGACTGTCAAAGTTCTCAAGTCAGTGGTTTTTTACTTTCTGCCTCCTTTACCCCACCACACATTCCTCCTTTGGCTCTCCAACAAGTTGACTTCATGACACTATTGAAACTATACTCTTAGATGTCACCAGTAATCTTCCTGCCAGTTCTGTGAGCTGGTCCCCACCTTCACCTTTTTTGACACTGATGTTTGGCACTCTGCCCACCCCTTAAGGGCTTCTCCTTTCTTCTTCTAATTAAGCAGGACACTCTACTGGTCCTCAGTCCTCTTTTAAGACCTCCAACTCTCACCACCATCATTCCGATTTCTCTACAAAAGCACAGCCGAGTTATTATCTGTCTTGATTTCCCAGTGCTGCTATAACAAAACACATACTACAAATGGATGGTTTAAATGGCCTTTTTCTTACAGTTCTAAAGACTAGAAGTCCAAATTCAGAGAGACAACTCAGGAGAAGGTCCTTCTTTGTGTCAGCTTCTAGTAGCTGTCAGAAATCTTTGGCATTCCTGGGCTAGTAGATGTATCTATCTACAGGTGTCCGTGTTCACTGTGTGTGTCTGTCTGTCTCTCCGCCCTTTTTATTAGACACCCTCCGGGGGTGGGGATTTAAGACAAGGAGGAAAACAGAGCTGTCGGAAAGAGAGAGACAGGGAGGAAGTTGGAGGAGGAGGGGGCCTGCTGGTGCTGCCCTTCCTCTCGTCCCTCTAGGTGAATCACACAGAGCTTCTTTGGGGAGTGGGATTGCACCTGGGCTTTAAGTGGGCACCCTGAGAGGGTGTGTTGTAGAGGTGAGGAAGAGAGAGGAGCAGAGTGGGCAGGGAGAAAGGGGGGAAAGGTCTCAAAGGGAGTTCCTCATTTGTAAACTGTTTAGCATAACAGGGAATTAAAACTCATAGTGACCCCTCCTTGGGTTTCCGAGGCGGTATCACTATGGAAGTAGATTGCCCAACCTTCCTTCCAAGGAGTGGCTGGTGGGTTTGAACTGCCACCCTTCTGGTTGAGCTCCCTAAATTCAGAATATCAAGTTCAGATCTCTCCTAGGGTCAAGCAGGTATGCTCTGTTTGTTCTCCCAGCTGATCACCCAAAATTGTTTGGAGATCAACCAGGATCAAGCCAATACTGTGATCATCCCCCTAGTGACAGTCAATTCTAGATTCATAAGTTGCAACCTCAGATGAGTGATTTATGTCTTATGTAAATTATATACCCAGCATGGAAAAAGAATGTCTATGTGAGAGAATTCAGAAAGAGAAAAGTCTATTATGTAGGTGAGAATATGAGGCAAGACATGGTTGGTGATTATAGCCTTACATAAAGGGCGTGCCTTCATTGTCTCTGCCCTGCTCTAACTTCATGAAGGGGAGAGAACATCGCCATCAGCAGCCCAGGGTTTATTCCTGTCAGGCAGAGCTCAGACATGTTGCCACCCTCTAACCCTTTCACCAGTTCTAACACCAACAGTCCCTTCCACAGCACTCACTACTTCTCTGCAGGGTTCAATAATTCACTGCAGTAGCTACACAGAACTCACAGACAGTACTCATGATTACGGAGTTTTTTAGGGAAGTAATAATTCAGGTTCAAGAGCACTCAGGATACAATTCTTTGATCAGGACGGCCTCTCCTCAGCCATGCCCATAGGGACTCTTCTGTCTGGACTCAACCTCTGCCCTGCTCAGGCCAGTGTTACAGTGCTCTTTTAGCTTTGCCAAATAGATGCCCAGAGAGGCACCCCACTCTGCCAGCAAGACTTCTGCCCAAAGGCACTCAGCTTTCCCAATCCATGGACTAGAAAGCCTGCCACCCTGTTTCATGCAGGTCTCTTGGTTCTGCTGTCTCTGGTGCCACCACATCTCTGCTGTTCTGTCTGCCATCTCTCTCTGTCATCTCTCTGCCATCTCAGCAAAGTATTACAGCTCTCTCTCTCTCTCTCTCTCTCTCTCTCTGTCTTCTGGGTCAGGAGGTCCAGCGCAGGGATCTAGGATCCAAGGACATGCTCCACTCCTGGCTCTTCTTCTAATGGTAGGATGATCCCTCTTTCTGCCTCCGGGATGTCTCATTTTAAGCCTAGTGAGATGGCAAATATGACAGATCCCCACGTTAGGGATCTATACACCTTATTTGCACAGTCGCACCCTCATAAGTGTGCTGTGTACCTTTTTTGTATTATTAGCAAGCTGTCCAACCATCTTGATGGGCTACAAGCACCTCGCATTTGTGTAGTCCCACCCAGTCATCTGGCGGGAATCACAAAGATTATTGTTGTTGTTATTTGCCATTGAGTCGGCACCGACTCATAGCGACCCATCCTTGGGTTTCCAAGGCAGTATCACTACAAAAGTAGGATTGCCCAACCTTCCTTCTGAGGAGTGGCTGGTGGGTTTGAACCGCCAGTCTTCTAGTTAGTGGTCAAATGCCTTAGGCACTATGCTACTAGAGCTCCCAAGACCATGGCTAGAAGAGCCATATTTAGTAATTCACTGCACCACAGTCCTCCTCTGGCAAAATCATCGTCGTTGTTGTTGGTTGTTGTTGTGGTGGTGTGCCATCGAGTCGGACCCGACTCATAGTGACCCCTTCTTGAGTTTCCGAGGCAGTATCACTACAGAAGTAGATTGCCCAACCTTCCTTCCGAAGAGTGGCTGGTGGGTTTGAACCGCCAGCCTTCTGGTTAGCAGTC
>NW_006921654.1:8777961-8824697 GCF_000298275.1 Orycteropus afer afer
GAGGCAGTATCACTACGGAAGTAGGAATGCCCAACCTTCCTTCCGAAGAGTGGCTGGTGGGTTTGAACCGCCAGCCTTCTGGTTAGCAGTCAAGTGCCTTAGGCACTATGCTACCAGAGCTCCTAAGATCATCGTAGAAATGGTTAAACTCAAGGATTATGTTCTCTCAGGATGTGAATCACTGATCTCTAAGAATACTTTGAAAGAGCTCACTATAAATCAAAGGGCCCTGTGTGATCACTTTCAGAACTGTGAGAAAGGAGGTCACCCCTTTCACAGATGTGATTACACCTGTGTACAGAGTATGTGTACTGAACTCTGTATCTCCATCATTGATCCCAGATCTATCCTTGCATCTACCATTATACAGGGAGCTCTGATGGCATAGCGCCTAAGGCATTTGACTGCTAACCAGAAGGCTGGCAGCTCAAACCCACCAGCCACTCCTTGGAAGGAAGATTGGGGAATCTACTTCCGTAGTGATATTGCCTCAGAAACCCAAGGAGGGGTCACTATGAGTCGGATCCATCTCGACGGCAGTGAGTTTTGTGTTTGTGTGTGTGTGTGTGTGTCCAGACAAGTGGCCATGACTAGGACATGTTAGTGTCAGCCTCCCTGTGGTGCTGTGGTGTTTCAGAACACCTATATTGGTTTTTTTTTTTGCACCCTTCGCATAGGGTGCAATAGGACACACATTAGTAGTTGCTACAGGAGTGACCACAGAGGGTCAGAAATATCTTGATGAGAGACACATTATCCTTTTCAAAGGAAGTCATCATTCAGCACTGAACCATGGCAGGAGGCCACTCACCACATTGCCAAACAATCCTTCGGACAATATTCTCCCTCTGTGCGGCCTTAGTCCTTGTTCCAGCACTACAGCCCTTTAGGGGTACAAGAAGTGGTATGGTAGTTAAGTCTGTGTGTCAACTTGGCTGGGCCTGATTGAGTGGCTGGGCAGCTGGATGTAGTATTCCCCATGATGAGACTGGTAATCAACTCCATGATGGAATCTACTGGGAGCAGCTGAGTAGCTGCCTTTGGGTATGTGGTCTACTTCCCATATATAAGCAGCAGCTTTGGGTATGGTCTCTAGCTTATGGCACACTTGAACCCTGCATGTAGCTGTGTCATTGTTCAGCAGCTTGCCTTGCTCTGACAACCTTGGAACTTATAATGGACTTGAATTAATGGCCTGCTGTGTGGTTTGGTAACATCAGGACTGTGCCATTTTATTTGTCAACCTTGGGTTTGTCAGCCTCAGCAGCCAGTAAACTGCCTGAGTGAAGAGATGCCTCTAGTTTCATTGGGCCAGGAGCAAGAGGCAGAGCTGAAGCCCAAGGTCGAGGGGCTTTCACACAGCCCCTAGAGCCTGGCATTTTGAGCTTGGACTTAAAGCCTCCAAACTGAGAGAATAGACTCCTGTTTGTTAAGGCCATCCCATTTGTGGTATATTCTTATCAGAGTGGCACTAGGTAACCAGAACATGTAGAAAATGTCACTAGTTTCTAAAGAGTCCGATCACTCCTAAAATTTAGGGAAGAGAGTATTTGAAAGCTATTTCTCTGTTTCTAAAGTTTCCCCCATGAGGCCACCATCTCTCTGCCCTCTCCCAAGCTGTAAGTCCTGGACTCAGGCCAGAAAGGCAAACACCCAGCCCAGAAATAACAAAAATGGTATCTAGAGGGTCCTGATCTGCATCATGTGTATTTTCAGGCTCAAAACTTCGGAGTGAATAGTTTATACAGAGGGTCTGTGTATCTGTCAAAATGGAATGTTCTCTGATGCCATGTTCTCCAGTATGGAAGGCACTAGGCAGCTGACTGAAGAAGAATTGATGCATTTGAATTATGATGTTGGTGAAAATTTTTTAATATACTACCATGGACTGCCAGAAGAATGAACAAATCTGTCTTGGAAGAAATACAGCCAAAATGCTCCTTAGAATCAAAAATGGCAAGACTTCATCTCATTTTCTTTGGATATGTTATCAGGACAGAACCAGTCACTGGAGAAAGACATCATGCCTGGTAAAGTAGAGGGTCAGCGAAAAAGAAGACTTTTGACCAAATTAATTGACACAGTGAGACAGTGGCTGCTCTAATGGACTCAAACATAGCAGTAGTTAAAAAGATGGCTCAAGACCAAGCAGCATTTCATTCTATTGTACATAGAGTCAGAATCAACTTGATGGCACCTAAATATAGCAACAAGAAAGACACATAATGCTATTTAAATTAATTAAAATTACACAAAAAATTTCTGTTCCTCAGTCACCCTACACACATTTTCTTTTCTTGTGACCTTGTATTTTATTTAACTTTTTATTGTAATTTGGGTGAGTTTACAAAGCAAATTAGTTTTCCATTCATAATTCATACACATTTTATTTCATGACATTGATTGCAATCACCACAGTGTAACAGCACTCTTCCTACTTCCTCCCTGTGTTTCCTTTTCCATTTGTCCTTCTCTCTTATCCCTTCCTGTCTTCTGAGCTTTGTCTCTGGACAAATTCTGCCCTTTTGATCTGTGGTTGCTTGATCTAAAGAATGCATATCTCCCTGGTGTTATTGTTCACCTTATAGGCCTGTCTATTGTTTGACTGAAAGTTGATTCATGGGGGTGAGTTGAGTGAGTTCAGTTCCAGGCTTGAAATTTTTCATAAGGGCCATTTTCTCAGGGGTTCCACCAGTCTCTATCCTACCAGTAATCCTGGTTTTTTGTTGTTTGTTTTGTTTGTTTGTTTGTTATTGAGTTTTATTCCACATTTTTCTCCCACTCTATCCAAGACCTCCTATTGTGATTCCTTTCAGAGTAGTCAACAGTAGTAGCCAGGTACCATCTAGTTCTTCCAGTCTCAGGGACGTGAAGGCTGGAGTTTGTGTGGGCCCTTAGTCCTCTGGACTGTTTCTGTGTCTCTTTGTTTTTCTTCACTCTTCTTTGCTCTGGTTGGGGAGAAAGCAACAGTTGCATCATAGATGGCTGATTTCAAATTCTTAAGACCCCAGCACACATTTCAAATGCTCAATAGTTATATGTGGCCAGGAGCTACTATACTGGACAATTCAGATATAGAACATTTCTGTCATCAATGTTCTGTTGGACAGTGATGCTGCTTTGATGCCATTATTTAAATTAGCATTAGATCTTGAAATTCTCCAAAATCCATGTGAAGGCAGATGATGAAGAATGACGTATCGGGTGTTCATCAGGGAGCATATAGCTCCATATATTTCCTTTTCTGTGTTCATTTGGTCATGTCACAAATATTATCATGGGCCTGCATGTACATACAAGGCAGTGTCAGGTGTTGGGGCCTCTCAGAATGTCAAAATGATTCAGATTTTGCTCCTGATTTTGAAGGACTTACAGTTTAGTTCAGGAGGAAAGAAATGTATATAAATAACAATCCAAAACAAAAACCAAACTCACTGCTGTCAAGTTGGTTTGACACATAGCAACCCCTCCTTGAATTTCCAAAGTGGTATCTCTACGGGAGTAGGTTTCCCAATCTTCCTTCCGAGGAGTGGCTGGTGGGTTTGAACCACCAGCCTTCTGGTTAGCAGGCAAATGCCTTAGACACTGTGCCACAGAACTCCCAATAAATAACAGTAATACCTGCTGCCTCTGTGCTTTGCTCATAATGTTCTCTCTGTTTGGAGTCTTCTCCCTCCCCTCCGCTCATCCATGCCACTTCTCCAAAAGCCACCCCATGTCCCGAGCTAAAGGCAGCTTTTCCTTCTCTGAACACCATGATCATTGAGCACATCTCTTATCAAAAATGGTAGTTCCAAAAGAGAAGTGTTCCGTGATCATGGGGCCCTGATGGGTCAACCAGTTACCTCAGACACCCTGCTAAGCACTGAGGGGATGAAGATCCCAACCCAGTTACTCGCTGTTTTTATTCAAGGTCAGTCATTGGGGAGGTAATTCTCTCTAGCAAGTAAAAGCCAGGGTATTATACAACTTATAAAATTACTGGGAAAGCTAAAGAAACAAACTCTAGCTGAGCTTTCAGGAGTGATTTGTGTCACGAAAGGAATGACTGCTCCTTTTGTGATCAGGAAGTCGGGGAGTCAGGAAGTGGCCACCATTAATAGCTGCCACTCCAAAAAATTCCTACACAGCTTTAATGATGCCAGAGAAATAGTGGCCCCAGGAAACATGACTCTCACCTTCACCTTCCACATTTCACACAGGTTACCATCCAAATGGCAGAGCTTAAATCACATCCCAAACCCTGGGTGCAGAAGCATCTGAAGAATAGTGGTTGTTAGCTTTGCAGGCTCTGCGGTACAGTGATGGGGCACTAGGTGACCATGGATGCTCCAGGGTGGTTAGGGCAACCTTCAACAGCCAGAACTTGAGATGTTTGGGAAGACTGCTAGAAACAGAAAGTAGGAGACAACACCTATGTAGCATATTAACAGGAAAGAAAAGTCTAGACAACATTTTAAGGAGCCTGAGTGTCCTTCAAGGAGCCCTAGTGGTGCAGTGGTAAGTTAAGGGCTCACGTGCTGACTGAAAGGTCACCAGGTTGAAACCACAGTCACTCCACAAGAAGAAGATGTGGCCGTCTGCTTCTGTAAACATTTGCTACCTTGGAAACCCTAAGGGGTAGTTCTACCCTGTCCTGTAGGGTTGCTGTGAGTCAGAATGGACTTGATAGCAGTGTGTCCCAGTGCTGGTTGGGTGCACTGTACAAATCCAGGGTGCCAGAGCCGTGAAGCCTTTTTGCTTTGCCACAGCCACTCACAATTTCTAGGTTTTTGCAAAGAACTGCAGGAATTGTTGGAGTTGTACAGCATCCCACAGAGATAGACACTGATGAAGACGAGTGAAGGCTATTTTTAGGATGAATTTCCAAGTCTGAGAAATGCTGAGAGCAAGTTGGCACCCAGCTCCTGGTTTTATTTGTCATATCAGTCCCTGCTGAGGAAAGCAAACAGCAGGTAACTGTAAAATACACCTGTCTATAGCAGCTGTTTGATGTTAGCTGGCTTTGATTGTCAACCGAGCAATTTGCTTTGGATTTGGAAACAAAGGAAGGAGATTGTCAAGAGCCGGAGGAGCAGGTGACATGCAGAATGCCTCTGCTCCCAGCAGTCAAGTGGAGAATGCATGAGAGATTGGCACTAGAGGTGATGCACTCTGAGGAAGTGATGGCCTCCTATGGGGAGGTAATGTGATCTCTCATACAAAGTGCCAACTCCCTATCCCAATAAAGTCTTGATGTTGTAAAGACCACCCAACTAGTAAATGATTCTAACAAGTGTCAGGGTGGGACCTAGGAGAGGAAAAATGTTCAGTTCTTAGCATTGTTACAGAAAAGCATCAGTCAGGACTTCATTCAAGGGTAGGTACTCAGCACCTTCTGTGTACAAGGTATACAAGGCACCATGCTATTCATTGTATCCAATAGGGAGATGAATAAAAGAGAGAATCTTCTCCCAAGTAACTTCTGGCCCAGCAGGGAAGTAACACCTGAATAAATAACTCTAATACAAGGTGAAATCAAGTATCAAGTGAAGTGACAATTCCAGGATGGGAAAGTTACTTCCGTTTGGTTGAGGGAAGTGAGGAGAAGCATCTGGGAGACGTTCTTGGAGGAGGAAGCAATCTCTGTGAAAGCCATCATAAGCACCCTACCTTTAGGGGTCAGTCCCTTTCAACAACCTTGGTGCTCTGCCACTTGGCAAGTCCCTTCCATATGCCACCTTGTACAGTTAGGGGTATTTCAGTATATCTGGTCTCCTAGTTTATATCTTACCTAAATAATGAGCTTCAAGAGTATTTTGTAATGAATTGAGATAAGGTATATAAAGAAGGATGTTTAGCCATATAGCAGGTACTCAATAATTATTAGTCCTTTTCTGGGGTGGAAATGGACCCAAAGGAAAAGTTAAATGTTATGGGTGAATATAAGCTGGAAATGTAGTCTAATCCCTTAACCAACTTCAATGTTAAAGGATTGGTATTGAAAGTTTGTTCAAATTCTTTATTATTTGTTTTAGAGCCAGACCCTTTTGTAATCTAGAAAAATATTCACTATCATCTTGGGGAGAATTACTCTAAAGATAGCTGTTTGTTTCTATGAGATTTAGAAAGGCATACATGATTGTAAGTGAATTGAAAACCAGATACAATGTGGGAAGTGTTGAAGACCTTTCTAACAATTGTTGGGAATGAAAGTGTAATGGAAATTTGGACATAGTTCCTATAACTTTTGTACCTCTCAAACCCCAATATAAATTTAAATCCAAAATGCACTCTTCTAAGGATACTTATTCAATAGCCAAAATAAAATTATGGACTCAAGTTAGCAAATTATTACCTTATTAAAGGAAAGCCTGAGAACAAGGACACGGAGCCAAATTTTAGCTTTTCTACTAGACACCCCTAGTGTCTGGTGGCACAGTGCCTAAGGCATTTGACTGCTAACCGGAAGGTTGGCAGTTCAAACCCACCAGCTACTCCACAAAAAGAAGATGGGGCAATCTACTTCCATAAAGATTTACTGCCTTGGAAACCCAATGGGGGTCACTGTGAGTCAGACTCAACTCAATGACAGTGAGTTTGGTTTTGGTTTTTGGTTTACTAGGCATCTAGGTCAATGTTGAAGCAAATGATAAGGTCACAAATTAGGCATCTGTGACAGTCTGAGGAGCTCTTCAAAGCTGTCCCACAGGTGAGATGGGGTGGGACAGGACATATTCAGGAAGTGAAACAGTAAGTGCAAGAACAGTGAGTAGACAATTGTTTGGGCAGAGGGCTCATAATCCAGTTAAAGCACCAAGGACGCTGCTAAGGGCAATCTCTATGTATGTCACCAATAGTGTGGGGAATTGGGGGCCACAGGCTTCCCTTTCCCTGGGTAGACTGTTAGAACCAGGGCCTGTTAGAAAATGCCCAACCAAGATATGAAATATTTCACTCAAACTCAGCATAAATGGATTGTTGCCTTGCCTCACCAATACAGAGGAGGCAGGAAGGACAACAACGAGTATCAGTAAACTCTGGGTGTGTACCCAGTCCGTCCTTATGGGATCCCAAGAAAGCCAGAACCCTATGGCAGAACAATATGAGGAGTGTGGCTCAGAGGAAGTTCCCATGCCCTGCTGAAGCCAAGACCAACCAGCATGTATTTTAAAATGCCCACCTACTTTTGTCAATTCAGTAAGTCTTCTCATCTGAGAAATGTTTATCAAATTTATTGTTAGGTGTTGTCAAGTCAGTTCCAACTCATAGAACCCTGTGTACAACAGAACAAAACACTGCCCAGTCCTGCACCATCCTCACAATCATTGCTAAGCCTGAGCCCATTCTTGCAGCTACTATGTCAATCCATCTTATTGGGGGTCTTCCCATTCTTTGCTGACCCTCTACCAAGCATGATATCCTTCTCCGAGGACTGATCCCTTTTGACAATGACCAAAGTACAAGAGACAAAGTCCAGCCATTCTAGTCTCTAAGGAGCATTCCAGCTGTACTTCCTCCAAGACAAATTTTTTTTATTCTTCTGGCACTCCATGGTATAGTCAATATTCTTTGCCAACACCACAATTTAAATGCATCAGTTCTTCTGCATATTCCTTATTCATTGTCCAGCTCTCACATGCATATGAGGCTATTGAAAATTCCATGGCTTGGGTCAGGAGTACCTTACTGTTCAAAATGACATCTTTGCTCTTAAACACTTTAAAGAGGTCTTTTGCAGCAAATATCCCCAGTGCAACTCATCATTTGATTTCTTGACTGCTGCTTCCATGGGTGTTGATTGTGGGTCCAAGTACAAAGAAACCCTTGACAATCTCAGTCTTTTCTCCATTTATCATGATATCACTTATTGGTCTGTTTGTTAGTATTTTTTGTTTTCTTTATGTTGAGGTGTAATCCATATTGCAGACTGCAGTCTTTAATCTTTATCAGTAAGTGTTTCAAGTCATTTTCACTTTTAGCAAGCAAGGTTGTGTCATCTGCATATCACAGCTTGTTAATGAGTCTTCCTGCAATCCTGATGCCATGTTCTTCTTCATATAATCCAGCTTCTTGAATTATTTTCTCAGCTTACAGATTGAATAAGGATGGCGAAAGGATACAACCCAGATGCACACCTTTCCTGATTTTAAACCATGCAGTATCCCCTTGTTTTTTTCGAGTGACCGCCTCTTGGTCTATGTACAGGTTCCTTTTGAGCACAATTAAAGTGTTCTGGAATTCCCATTCTTCAAATGTTATCCTTAATTTGTTATGATCCACGCAGTTCAATGCCTTTTCATAGTCAATAAAACACAGATAAGACATTGTTCTGGTTACCTAGTGCTGCTCTGACAAGAATATACCACAAATGGGATGACCTTAACAAAGAAGAGTTTATTCTCTCACAGTTTGGAGAGTCCAAGTTCAAGGTACCAGGCTCCAGGGGCTGTGTGAAAGCCCCTCGAACTTGGGCTTCAGCTCTGCCGCTTGCTCCCGGCCCAATGAAGCTGGAGGCATCTCTTCACTCAGGCAGCTACTGGCTGCTGAGGCTGACAAGCCCAAGGTCGACAAAAAGGCACAGTCCTGATGTTACCAAACCACATGGCAGGCCATAGTTCAAGTCCATTGAAAGTCCCAAGGTCGGCAGAGCATGCCAGGCTGTTGAACAACAACACGGCTATATGCAGGGTTCAAGTGTGCCATAAGCTAGAGACCATTCCCCAAGACTTCCCTTTATATATAGGAAGCAGACCACATCCCTAAAGCAGCTACCTCACAGTAGATTCCACCATGGAGTTGATTACTAGTCTCATCATGGGGAATACTACATCCAGCCTCTCAACCAGGCCCAGCGAAGTTGACACACAAACTTAACCACCGCAGGCATCTTTTTATTATTCTCCACTTTCAGCCAAGATCCATTTGACATCAGCAATGATATCCCTCATTCCACATCCTCTTTTGATACTGACTTGAATTTCTGGGAGTTCCCTGACTATGGAGTGCTGCAATGGTTTCTCAAGTCTTTTCAGTAAAATTTTACTGGTGTATGATGTTAATGATATTGTCCAGTAATTTCTGCATTCTTTTATATCACCATTCTTTGGAATGGGAACAAATATGGATCTCATCTAGTCACTTGGCCAGGTAGTTCTCTTCTAAATTTCTTGGCATAAATGAGTGAGGGCTTCCAGCGTGCATCCATTTATTGAAATATCTCAATGGATGTTCTGCCAATTCCTGGAGCCTTGATTTTCACTAATTCCTTCAGTGCATCTTGGACTTCATCCTTCAGTACCATCAGTTCTCAATCATAGGCTTCCTCCCAAAATGGCTGAATGTTGACCAATTCTTTTTGATATGGTAACTGTATATTCATTCAATCCATCTTCTTTTGATGCTTCCTTAGTTGTTCAGTATTTTGTCCATACAGTCCTTCAGTGTTGCAACTTGAGGCTTGAATTTTTTCTTCAGTTCTTTCCGCTTGAGAAATGCCAAGCATGTGTGGTCCTTTTAGTTTTCTAACTTCATGTCTTTGCACATTTAATTATAATACTTTACTTTGTCTTCTAAGCCACTCTTTAAAATCTTCTGTTCAGTTCTTTTACTTCATTTCTTCCATTTGATTTAGCGAATCTCTGTTCAAGAACAAATTTCACAGTCTCTTCTGATAACCATTTTGGTCTTCTCTTCCTTTCATGTGATTTTAATGACCTTTTGATTTCTTCACGCATGATGTCTTGACTGTCATCTCACAGCTTGTCTGGTCTTCTGTCATCAGTGTTAAGTGCATCAAATCTACTCTTCAGATGGCCTCTAAATTCAGATGAGATATTCTCAAGGTTATATTTTGGTTCTCATGGACTTGTTTTAATTTTCTTCAGCTTCAACTTAAACTTGGATCTGAGCACTTGATGGTCTGTTCCACAGTCGGCCCCTGGCCTTGTTTTGACTGATGATACTGAGCTTTTCCATCATCTCTTTCCACAGATGCACTGGATTTGATTCCTCTGTATTCCATCTGGTGGGGTCCCATATACAGTCACCACTTATGTTGTTGAATAATGATATTTGCAATGAGTAAGTCGTCAGTCCTGCAAAATTCTATCATGTGATCTCTGGCATCATTTCTGTCACCAAAGCCATGTTTTCTAACTACCATTTCTGCTCCTTTGTTTTCAACTTTCACAGTCCAATCACCAGTAATTATCAATCCATCTTGATTGCACATTTGGTTTATTTCAGACTGCAGAAGTTGTTAAAAATTTTCAATTTCTTCATCTTTAGTGTTTGGTGTATGAATTTGAATAACAATAGTATTAATTGGTCTTCCTTTAAAACCAAAACCAAACACCAAACTCACTGCCATCAAGTCGATTCTGACTCATAGCAACCCCCTTTGGGTTTCTGAGGTGGTAAGTCTTTATGGAAATACATTGCCCCATGTTCCTTCCATAGAACAAGCAGGTGTATGTATATTTTCCTATCACTGACAGTATTGTAGTTCAGGACAGATCTTTTTTTTTTTTTTTTTTTTTTTTTTTTTAGGATTTGGGTGAAGATTTACAGAGTAAATTCACTTTTCATACAGCAGTTCACATATACTTTGTCTCATGTCATTGACCAAAATTTACAATGCAGCAGCAGCTCCCCTTCCACTTCCTCCCCATAGTTACCTCCTCCCAGTGTCCATCCCTTCATACTCTTCTGCACCCTGAGCTATTTCCCTGTGCATAAGCAGCCCTTCCTTCTCCCATGATTGTTCTCTCCAGGGCGTGTGTCTACTTGAGGTAAATGTTTAACTCACATGCCTGTACTTTGTTTGGCTGGAAACCACAGTTGTGGGTTCAATTCCAGACCTGAAGGGCAGCTAGGGGCCATAGTCTCAGTGGTTACACCAGGCTCCATTGGACCAGCAAACCTGGGTCCCCACCCTCTTTTTTTTTTTTTTTTTTTTTTTTTCCCTTTAATTTTTTTTTTTTTTTTCCCCCTTTTTTTCCCCCCTTTTTATGCGGGATCTCCTACATCCCTTCCAAGTGGATGGCAGTGGTAGCTGGGCACCATCTAGTTCTTCTGGTCTCATAGTTGTATAGGTTGCACAGATCTTTTTTTTTTTAAGAGCTTGTTTTACATTCAACATTACGTGTACATTTAGTTTCACTGCCCATTTACCATGTCCAACCCTAACCCAGTCTCCTCCCCTCCCTATCCTGTAACCCTCCCCCTATGCTTATCATATTTATGCACTCCTGTTTGTTGTAATTCAGGAGAGATCTTGAAATGTTCTTTTTGACGATAAATGTGATGCCATCCCTCTTTAACTTGCCATTCCTTGCATAGTAGACATATGATTGTCCAATTCAAAATGGCCAATACCAGTCTATTTCAGGTCAGTAATACCTAGGATAGCAATCATTATGCATTCCATTTCATTTTCAACAACTTGCAGTTTTCCTAGGTTAATATTTCATACATCCCATGTTCCGATTATTAACAGATGTTTGCAGCTATTTGTTCTCATTTTGAGGTGTGCCCCATCAGCAAATGAAGGTTCCAACAGCTTTACTCCATCTGTGTCATTAAGGTCAACTCTACTTTGAGGAGGCAGCTCTTCCCCAGTCATATCTTGAGTGCCTTCCAACCTCAGGATCTCACCTTCTGGCACTATATGAGACACTGTCAAATATAGAAACATTTATATCATAGAAGACAATAAATCCCCTTAATCTTTAAAATATGTGTGTTGTGGAGGTTTCTTCCTGTTTTGTAGAGTAAGCACACAAACTGAACTAGATACAGGAAGTTTGCACCATGCTGAGGCCTTACAGCAGAGGAAGGCATGGGCTCAAGTGCTGGCTCTGCACTTGCTAGTGTGTGGGACCAGACAAGTTTCTTACTCTTTCTGTGCCTTAGTCTCCCCACCTACAAAGTTAGGTTGTGTCTGCTACATAGGGTAATAGTGAGAATTAAAGAATTAATATTTATAAAATGTTTAGAATGTTGCCAGGCATCTAGTAAGCATTATAGAAGGGTTAACTATTATTATTGTTGTCATCATTATTGTCATCTGGTTCTTTTAGGCAATTGGGTTTGCAAGCCATGGCCTAAAATAGTGTTTCTCTACTGGGATCATTTCCATCCGAAGAGACGTTTGACAATGTCTAGAGACATTTTTCATTGTCATGCCCTGGAGCATTGGGTTGATACTGGCACCTAGTGAGCAGAAACAAGGGATGGTGCTTAACATCCTACAGTGCACAGGAAAGCCCTCACACAAAGAATTATCTGGCCCGAGATATCAATTGCGCCAAGGCTAAGAAACCTAGGTACACATTTCACTCTGAGGTGATGCCACTCACCTAGAGGTATTGTCAGATCTCAAGGTACAATTCCCCTCTGTAGCTAGGAGCTCTGGTAGCATAGTGCCTAAGGCACTTGACTGCTAAACCAGAAGGCTGGCGGTTCAAACCCACCAGCCACTCCTCGGAAGGAAGGTTGGGCAATCTACTTCCGTAGTGATATCACCTCAGAAACCCAAGGAGGGGTCGCTATGAGTCGGGTCTGACTCGAGGGCACATAGCAACAACAACAACAACAGCTAGGACTCTTAAGACTTTTCTCCACCCTTCCCCTTTCCCCTCCCCCTGCCTTCTTCTCAACTTTTGAGAAACCTCATTTAGGTCCTGCGAAATCCTTCTGCCTTTATGCTTCTTCAAGACGCTAGGCCTAAGCTCTCAAATCCCATCCCCCAAATTAAAAGGAAAACATCACAGACAATTGAGATGGCACCATTTTTCATAGTGCAAGAATGCAAATTCATTGTTAGAATTTTAGCATCCTTAGCTCCTGGAGAACTAATGCCAGCAATACCTCCCATTCATTTGAAATTACTAATAAGACCCACAGCATACATTTCCAAAGCCCCTTTTGGGGTGGTGGTAATACACCATTGGAGCCATTGCCATAAGAGCTTAAGCTTTAATCATATGGAAGCCAGAAAGACTCATTGCGCCCCGCTACATGCCTCCCCAGAGCAACAACCAGTCAAGGCTACATGCCTGTAGAACAAGAAGGAAAGGAGAAAGAGAAAGAAGGGAAAAATAGGTTGATATGTCTAAATCCTATCCAGCCACAATCCATGGAGTAGCACAGGGAGTGTTTCACGTGACTCAGTCATGACTGCTGTATGTTTCATGGTGCCATTTCCACGTAGCCCTTTGACCTGGACTCATCCCAAAATGCAGTGCTCAGACTTTGTTATTGGTGGTAGTACGTTTGCCAGCCATCCCTAACTCTCAACCCATCCCTGACCCCATCCTTGAACCACCAAGGCTAGTAAGTCTTGAATGGAGAAAGGCACTCCCATTACTTGGTAAGAAAATGTAATGGTTTATGTTTTGACAGAGTCAAAGTGGCTGTACCAAAACCTCAGTTGCCATGTTCCTTCTGAGTCCCTCTGTTTCTGAGGCAGGTCTGCATAGTAGACTTCTTGTAAACAAAGAACTAAACCTGGTTTCATATGTCCTACCTTCTCATTTGCCACTAGGATTTACACTTCCCAAAACAATTGGATTGGGTTGATTTACCTCCACTGAATCTGGAAACTTTATTGAGCAGTGCCCAAATCAGGCCTATTCAGAAGTAACTGGCCCCCTCTCGTTGCCCTCTGCCCATGACTCAACCCCCAACCATTCACCTGAAGACGGGTGCTTTCCAAATATGATTGATTTTTTGGGAAGTAGATCACCAGGCCTTTCTTCTGAGGCACCCCTGTGTGGCCTCAAACTTCCAGCCTTTCTGTTAGCAGGCCAGCGCTTCATCTGTTCTCCTTGGAGACTCCTTCCAAACATAGGACTGTGACAACTTGTATAGGAAGGAGCTCTTGGGCCATTTCCCTTCAAAGGTATCGTGTAAGTGGCAGGCACCTTAGCTCTCACTCTGTCTGGTATACCATAGGAGATGGAAAGAGCACTAGACCAGGAGTCCTAAGATCTAGATCCTATCTCTACTCCATTTGATTTTGTTCTAGCCCCAACTTTTTAAAATTTTCTCATCTGTAAAATTCACCCCACCTACATCATGGGGTTGCTGTAAAGTTCAAGTAAGGTAATAGTTACGAAAGTACTTTGAAAAGCTATAAACCCTATGTGATTATAAGGAATTATGATAATGTTATTTCTTGACTATAGATTAATGAACATAATAAAATTGCTCTTGCAGGTATTAGCATAATAGTGCAGATTGTCCTTCCCTTTAATTAAATTCATCAGGGAGAAACGTGGCTTGTTCCAGATATTCTTTCACCACCTCTTTCTGGTATGAAGCTGTGAGGCTCGCTGGTCCCCTCGCCATGCTGCTTTGTATGGGTGAAGATTCCAGAAGGCCACACTAAGAGAACATTGCTTAGATATAGATTAGAAATGCTCCTGACTCCTTCTCAGCCTCTCATTTCCTGACCATCTCTAGCAAGAGGATCAGCTAGTATTTTAGAGCACTAAGTGTGGAAATGATGCTCCAGTGTAAATGAAACCAATTTTGATTAGAAAATACATTGTTTTCTGAATAGCTGGATCATTTGCCGGTTACAAGGACAGCCCTTCCCCCACCTCCCTGTCCTAGCTGGAGGGACCTTGTGCTGATGATGTAAAGTCCCAGGAAGGTACCCAGGGCTCTAACTGAAGGCACCCTGCTACCCTGCTCTGTGGAGGGGCAGGTGCGGGGCGAGGCAGTTTGACACAGGCATTTCAGAGGCTCCTCCACACAGCAGGGCAGGCAGAGAGCCCATGCAGCTTGGTGTGTGGCTTTCTCTGTCCAGATCCAAATGTCACACTGCTGATATAAAATTCATTGCAACGCTTCTCTTCATTTCCTCTCCGGCTGCCTTTCTCTCACAGACTCCGGGAAGATTTCCATAGTTACCATGCTCTCTGTGTAGAGTCAGCCCGACCACCAACAGCCTGTCCTAATTCCATTCCGCCATTCCCTTTCTTCTTGACTTCTCTCCACATTTCCTATCCAAACACAGCATTAGAACAATGGCTTGGCACTCGCTGAGTAAGTGATTTGCAATGTTTTTTTTTTTCCTTATTAGAGGAACCTGCCTACTAAAAGAAGCCATTGCAGGAACCAGCCTTTCTTTATTCCCACAAGACCTTTCCAGTCATCGCCCTGTGTAAGTTTCCTTTCGCTGGACCATCAGCTTGGACTGGCTGAGGGCCAGACTCTGACTGGTCTCCTTTTAGCTGTTAAAACAGGTTTTACATCTTTTAAAAAGTGACATTCATAAGGGGGAAGGTCATTGGAGGGCTAGATCCACGCTAAGCCCGTCAGCCAGAGAGGCCAGGGCCTCCTGCCTCGCAACACAGGCAGACTGCTGACTAGACCTGAACCAGCGGGGAGAGGTGACCTTGGGCTGGAAACAAAGGGCTGGGCCCCGGAAGCTGCCTCCTCGTTCCCTGCCACAACACAGCAGCTCACCCTAGGAGGAGCAGGAGCGCAGAAAACAAAGGCTCATTTGGCGTCTCTGATACCATCTTTGGAAGTGAATAAGACAAATAACTTAAAAGGGGCAGAGGAGATCGATGCAGCTGCTAACTTGAGACTGTCCATATGAGAGACTCTGATTTATCAGCCTTCATAAGAGCTGATAAGCTCTCGAAATGAGTGTTGTGTGATCGGTGGCTGTACCTCCTGCAAGACCGTGTGTTGCTCTCCTGGTGTGTGTGTGTGTGTGTGTGTGTGTGTGAGTAGGGGGGGAGGTGTGTGTGACAAGGACTGAAAATAAACACTTTGAGTCCATTATTCACTGATCCACGGGTTTGCCTTATTATGATCAGACTGTTAATTGTGGCATTCCAAGGTACAGCCCCAAGCTGTTGGGAATTCTATTTTAGAATAGGTTTAGGGAGTGGGAGGGAGACTCTTGGTGCAAGTGGAGCCCTGTCAGTTTTGATTGGTATTATTATGAACGCTGTGTTCCTTGTATTAGCAGAACGAAGTCAGAGAAGCTGAGCAGCCACTCTGAAAGGAGGAGGGCCGTTCTCCCCAGGGCAGGGGGACGAGAGGGCTCCTGCTGGGGGAGGGAACCTATTATTAAAACTAAGAATAAGAAAATAGAGCCATAAAGTGGGCATGCAGCCCGGCTGCATATTGGTGCTGAGCAGTGTCTGAGCCCTGGCTGGGGCTGCCTGGGTAAGATTAAAATCTGCAGGGAAATTTTGTTCCTTAGCACTGGCAGAAATTAGGAATAAATTCAATTGCATTCTGCACAATAGCTGGAAGCGATTGAGGTTAAGTGGCCTCGCTCTCTGATGTGTTAGTATTACTGAGCACTCTCTGCTCATGTGACTTGGTGCAATCTGCTCTTGGAACACGTCGCCATGGCAACTGATGATTTCTATTACAGTATATTCAAGTTCACATTCTAGGCCTGTCATATGCTTGGAAATTTCCAGTTAAAATATTTATTTATGAAAAAGGCAAAAAAAAAAAAAAAAAAAAGCCACCCCCAGACTCTTTCCTGGTAGAAAGCAAAAAGACGGCCCTGATGCAGTTTGAGTTGTCTGCAGCAGAGAAGAGACTGTTGCATTTTCATTGCCACCAAACAGAAATTCCCCGTGGGATGGCCAACTTCGTGGGGGACAGGGAGAAAGCTGGCATCTTACCTCTGTGGTTTGGTGCACAGGTGTGATATGGCTCTGAGCATAGTGACAGTGTCCTCCAAACTGTGCCAAACAGCATTTCCATGTGATTCGGAAGGACATGGTTCCACTCTCCATTAAGTCTCTGTACCCTTTCATCGAAATAGAGCCTAAGCTGAGGTGAACTGCACTTACCTCCCAGCCATGGGGAAGAGGGGAAAGGATCTCTCCTGGGTGGGGGGGGGTCAGTATTCTGGGATCCCCAGGGATTCTCAAGACCACCTCCCAAGGAGGAGGAGGCCAACTTGGGACTAACATGGCCGACTGCTCTCTCCCAGAAGCCATAACTGTTAGGTGACAGATGTGGCTTCTGTGAACACCTGCCAGGTGCTGCCTGTGGGACCTGAGGGTCACCCCCACTTCTGGGAAGCCCACTGGTTTCTCCCTAGAGAGAGACAGCCAAGGGTTAAGCTGAGCCTCTTCTGAGAAAGCAAGTCGTATTTCTCAGCCGTGTACTTTGGCAGGGTTGTTGGGTGTGGAGTGGGGATGGTGTTTGCTAACAAGGCCTCCTGGCTCCCGATACTTTTCTCCCTTAGTCAAGCGCATTGTATGTTAATAAAAGACTCTCCAGCGCTTTCTCCTTCAGAACCTTCCAGGTGGCTTCGGGGACCCTAGGTGTCCAATTACCTGGTGAGGATGACCCAGGACTCACAGGCAGTTCTCTACCTACTAAAATCTCCATAACCCCGCCCCCTCTTTTTTTTTTTTTTTTTGTATTGTGCCTTCTGAGAAGTCTGTCTGGAACCACATACCGGTTCATAACTAAAACTCACATTAGTAGGGTAGTGTTTCCTGAGCTGGCCTGTTAAGACTCCCCAGGCTGCTTCTTTAAAATGCATATTCCCAAGCCTGTACCCAGCTGGACTGAGTTGGAATTTCCAGGGAAAAAGCCACGAATCTGTATTCTCACAAGCAAATTTGAGAAGCACTGCATTTGGATTTGGAAACTGTCAGCAATAGTAGGGCTGGCTGGCTCCTCAAAAATTATTCCACTGGCATACCCCTAATGCTGTATGTAGAGTCCTACATACTCTTGGTGTGGAATGAAACAAGAAGAGATTGGGCGATATTAAAGACAGGTGAGCACTGGATTGATGGCTGTGATTCTGGGTGGAGGCAGGAATGAATTAAGTCCTGTTAACATGATTGTAAAAAGAGCCCAGGTGGTGCAATCGCTGAGAACTCAGCTGCTAACTGAAAGATTGAATCCACCGCTGCTCTGCAGGAGAGAAGACCTGGTGATCTGCCCCAAAGACTCACAACCCAGGAACATCCATGGGCCAGTTCTGCTCTGTCCTCTAGTGTTGCTATGAGTCAGAATCGATTAGAAGCTACACAACAACAAGAAGGTATTTTCAATGCGACCAAATAATCACCCTGTGTGTAAGAAGCAACCTCTTGTAAAAATTCAGAGGAACTAAAGTGCCAGCCCAGCTTCTGCTCCAAGAAGGGAGTGGTAGGCATGTAGCACTAATAGACATGACTGATTAGGGGCAGGGAGTTGAACTGCAGGGTTAAATTTTTAGTCCCACTCAGCAGCTTTGTCTGTGAGGATTTATGAGACAGGTGTTCTGTTTACAGACTGCTGACTGCGTATGTAAGAAGATGGTGGAAGCGGTGTAAAAGATGGCAGAGCTAAAGCAAGGAACCTGGCCGGTGAGTGCTGCTTCCGTACTCAGAAGATAATACACCTTACACCTTATAATCAGTGTCTTCACTGACCCTAACACAAGTGATTCTGGACTGGACATGCAGCTCTGTTGAAGGACTCTAAATCAAGATTTCAGTGTCAATACTGCTCAAACTGATCTTTCTCCCATATCTGTGATAAGGAGGGGAACGGCTGAACTTGGAGTTGTTCTTTTGATCTCTAAGCATTAGTGGTCATATGAGGTGAACTGGTGGGCACTTAGAGAAATTAGAGCAAGCCACAGTTAGTTCCTGAATCAATTCAAGAGTTGCCAAGAACACCTTCACATACACGCTCCCAACCTACAAGGCAGAGAGAGGGAGATTTTTACATGCTCTTCTTGACCCAGGAGTCATGGGTCTCAAAATTACTTTTTCGTATTCTGGAGTGACTCACACACTTGTACACCACATCCAACCAAGGACACGGAAAGCCCCCAGCACCAGGACGACGTTGGCAAAGCCGAGCTCAGGCTATGCCTTTGTGTGGGGCAGCAGTGGCACCTAGTGAGGCTGTGGTTTAAGTACAAGCTGTTTCCCTGGGAATCAAATAATTCCATCAACTGTAATAAGATCACTTATCCATTTTGATGAATGAGGATAGTAGTGTATATAATCCCAAATGGGGGCTAACCCCCGGTTCAGTTTTTATTTAGCCTAGAATACGTTCTGTGACTGTGTGGCATTTAAGTATTCCATAAAGTAACATAGGAGAGTGTATCCCTGATCTCATGCCAGGCAGGAACAAAGGGGTTGGTAGAAGAGGTTAGCAAGGTTAAATGGGTGCTGGATCTTTGTGGCAGTTCAGATCCTCCAAGAAGCAGATGCAGAGATAGCGTTAGAGGTGTAAGAGATGTATTGGAGTTAACACCTGTGAAAGATAAAGGGGTGAGGGAGAAGAGTAAGCAGGACTCTTCAGACTGCCATGTAGGTCTGACACTTGCGAAAGGAACAGGAAAAGTCCCAGGTGCCTATGCAGCTCTGAAAGCTTGGCCAACCCGGCAGGACAATTCCATGCAGAGACTGCCCATAGAGTCCTGCACTGGCCAGAAAAGGTGGGGGAGGGGGAATTTGCACCACTGCTGTGCTAGCCCTAGGCCAGGAGGGACGCCTGCAGGCACCTGCAGGGATGGAGGCAGTCAGACACTCTTGGGGCAGGTTGTCTCTTCAAGAGCGGTCTCAACAACACCCCCCATGGCAGCCACAGACTGGATTGGAAATACGCCCAAGATCACTTATTTACCTGCAGCTCCCCACGTCCACACACAGGAACTATCAAAAACAAAGAGACTGGATGGATGTGTCTCAGTTGATGAGTGTGAAGCCTAGGGCTTGTCCTCGTTCCATTGACTGATGTAAACTAGAAAGAGGAACTCTTGAGCAGCACTTCCTAACCTTGCCTTTTTAAATAGCAAGCTTAAGTTCTCTGCCCAGGAAACCAAATTCAATGCCAAAAACTTGGGGCACCAATAGCACTTTAGCTTCTTTGTCAAGGATGGATTTGGGTCTGAATATGTCTATATCCTGCCCAAAGCATGAGCAATGACCTCACATCGGTGCTGATTTTCCCCCACCTGTAAGTGGCCTTTGATGTTGACCATAAGACGTCGCTGCCCCGACGATATAACTTCATCTCTCTGTTTAAAGACATTAAGGAACTTGCTGATAGAATACAGGAGCGCCAAGATTTTCAGAATCCGGTGTGGGTGAATGAAAAGTCCCGGAGAGCTCTGCAAGCCAGGGCAGAGTTTTCAAATCACGGTGATGTCACAAAGGCCAGGGATGCCTTGAATAAAAAATGCAAGGAGCCATTCAATGGGGAGCATTGAAAAGATTTAAGGGTGGAAGAAAGCCCACTTGGAAACGGAGCAAGGATGAGGAAGAATCCAAGAAAAAATGAACATGCAAACTCATTCTAAGGTTTATCAAGGAAAGATCAGAGCAGCCAAGAAAGCAGAATGAGTTAACACAGCCAAAGAGGTTGAAGGCAAGGAAGTATGTGTGTGTGTGGTGGTAGGGGGAAGCACTGGCAATAAAGTGGCTGGACTAGTAAACAAGGAGGGGAGTGAAATTAATGATGACTCTGAGTGGCAGAGACACCGAGCTGCTCTTTTAAATTGGTCCTTAACAAGAAAAATAAAGAAAGGGAGCCTAGATAATTAGGTAGTAATGAAGACCTTTAAATATAGATGCTGAAATAAACCAGGTAAGGGAATACTCAAAAACATGGCACAATATGTAAATCTGCAGGTCTAGATAATATGCGTTTCACAACCTAAAGGGAATTAGTTAATGAACTTGCTGAACTACTGGCCATTATTTTCAAAAGGTCCAAGAGACCAGGGATTATAAAATGAAAATATTTGACTAGTCTTTTACCAAATTAAAAAAAAAAAAAAATGGCTTTGATAATTACTATACCTGCCACTACATCCCTCCTCACCTCACAGGGATGTTGGAATGACAAATGAAATTAGAGATGCTAAGCCACTGGGAGGAAAATGCAAGGTGGCTGTTGGTATGATATATGATCGATGCAGATGGACTGGAGCTGGGCTTATGTGGTCCAAACCCAGAGATAATACAGACATTTGCCTTTCTGTGATTGGACTGAATTGCGGGCTGTATAATTATATATCTGTTTCTTATACTGATATAGAATCAGTTTATGTCCCCAAAGAGTGCAGCAAGAGAAAGAAAGTCATTATAAAAAAAAACACCAGTTACGGTCAAGTCCCTTCCAACTCGTGGTGACCCCGTGTACACCGGAGTTGGACTGTGCTCCAGAGGGTTTCCAAAGGCTGATTTTTCTGAAGTAGATGCCCAGGGTCTTATATATACACATATCTTCTGAGGCACCTCTGAGAGGACTCAAACCTTCAACCTTTGGTTAGCAGCCACGTGCATTAACTGTTTATACTACCAAGGGATTCCAAAAGTCCTCATAATAGGTGTCAATCTATGATGTAAATTGTCCAAGGCTAATCCACAGATGGATAATGGAGCGTAAGCAGGATCAAAAATCTCCAAGCTTTCTCTTGAATGGAGTGCAACAAGTTATTCTTTGTTTTGATCAAAATAAACAATACATCATTCTTAAAAGAAAAAAACAGAAATTCAGATAACCAAATAATAGTAATAAATCATCTGAAATCCTGACACTGCTTATAAAATCTGGGGTATGTGCATCCATAATTTTTCCCATGAAAATAAATATCTAGGCATTGTTTTTATAAAAATTGGAAGGTATTATATATAGGATGTTCAGTCTTCCTTCCACAGAGTGGCTGGTGGATTTGACCTGCCAACCTTCTGGTGAGCAGTTAGATGCCTTAGGCACTACACCATTAGAACTTCGTGTTATATATAGGATGGTTCATATATGTATCATATCATATATAACTTACTGTAACATGCACACTCTTCTACAGTTAAAATTGCTACATAATTATTTAACCAATAACTTTGGGACATTTAGATTATTTCTGCCTTCTTTTATTTTTATTTTTGTCCTATCAGTATAACTCTGCAGTTAGCATCCTTAAATATCTTCATATACTTATCCTAATCTTTCCTAGAACAAAATCCTATAAAGGGAATTGCCAAGTTAATTGTACTTTTTTTTAAGAACTTTTCCATATTGCTGAATTACTTTCCAGAAAGAAAGCAATTAACACTCCACAAATAAATGAAACTGTCAGTTTTCTCATATGCACCCCAACTAGATTTAATCTTTTTCAATCTTTCAACTCAATAACATTTTTAACATTCCATAACAGTTGAATTTCAGTCATTAGATAGAACAAAACACCTGAGGAAATTTGAGTGCTTTTTATACTGGCCTAAACTATTTGAGAAATTACTGTTTCTTCTTTCTGTTTTTCTTTTTGTTATCTTCTTTCCTTCTTTCTTTCTTTTTGAATCATAACAGCATCAATATGTTTTTCGTAAAGTTGAGTCACAAACTCAAATGGCACTATTGAGAATAACATAACTGGGACAACAATTTAGCACTATCTTATAAAATTCAAGTTTTACAAGCCTATGAAACTGGTATACACATTGGAGAACTCTGCATAGGAGTTCCAGGAGATGCCCAAAAATGTACATGGCTGTGCTGCATGTCATCGCTAAGGAACTGCCAACAGCCCAACTGTACATCTCCAGAAAATGGACCAATAAACTGTGCCATAGTAGCACAGGGGAATATCACACAGCCGTGAAATAAACGAAGCACAGCCAAATGCAACCACATCTATGACTTCTGGAAACCATGTTAAAGGAAAAGCAAGTAGCAGAAGATTACATACAGTGTGAGAACATTTTTACACAGCTCAGAAGGAAAGCAAATTTAAGTAATACATTGTTTAGGGATACAGTCATGTGATAAAAAGTATTTTTTTTTTAATCAAATGAAGAATAGACACAAAATTCAGGATGGTGGTCACCTGTGTGAGGACAGACAGGTTTCAGAAGAATAGCACAGGGAGGAACACTTGGGTGTCATAATTATCAGTAATATTTTAGCTCTGCTGAAAGGATCACAGGTATTCATTTTGTTATGTTTCTTAATTTACATATATACTATAAGCATTTGTATGTATCCCCTAGTACAGGTATAAAAATATTAAAGACACAATGGACCGAAGCCTGCCTGGGAGGGCATCACATGCCGTATGCTCAGTGTTTAGCAATTTCATTTTCTGTACATCAAATGGCACTTTACTGTCCCCAAAGAGCACAACTGGTTTTTCACTGCTAAAACCAGGCCCGCTATCTTACGGGTTGGGTGTCCACACTGAGACTCCAGTACAGAGCCTCTCTGGAGGGTCCCACAATTCCCCAGAGAAGTGGCCGTGCCCTCATAGTTCAAGTGAAGAATTTTGTCTCCTCTGGAGAATCAGGAAGGGAGGAAGAAAAAAAAAGAACTAGAACTTACAGCAGACACAACTTCTAGAGGAATTCTCTAGAGGCTCGAGGCTACAACCTTACCCTTTCTCATATACTTTTCTAAAAATACATGCCCAATTCTGGTAAATTCTGAGAGGAAAATAGCCTGTTTTTGAAGGCGAGGTCCTAAATAGCTAAATCATTTTGCTTAAGCAATGAGCCAAGTCACTGCTAATGAGGTTGTAGCATTACTGGAAATAAGAGAGATATTTAAATAAATAGTCCGCACATTACCCCAATAAATCATTTGAAAAATATTCTTAGATGTCCTAAATGTATTTGTAGTGGCATGTGCCTGACCTTTCTCGAAAAAGAAAGATGATGCCGGAACATTTGGAGAACAAACATTTATCCAAATTAGTAGTCAAGACACTAGTAAAGTTTTTTACATTTTCTTTAACTATACCCTATACTTCAGAAATCATTTATTTTTCCTACCTTTAATAAAAGCAGCTTTAAAAAAAAAAAGTACAAATTAATATCAGATCTGTCCATAAAGTAGCAGGGATGTGAGAGCAAAATCTTTTTGGTGACCCAATGAGAAATCAAACTATTATCCTCGTACCTCAAGGCCTTGGATAGAATGGATAGATGTGTTTGCAACCTTTCCTGAAATGACGTATAATCCATTAAAAAAATTATGACTGTGTTTCCAAGTGTTTAAAAGTCAATACCATATTCTTTTTTGTAATATTCACAATAAAAATGTAAATGAGACCCACTTATTCACTCAGCAAATGCACACTAAGAATCTGCTTCATGCCAGGTAATCTAGTGGGGACACCTATGTCCCGTCCTGTAGGTGCTCACAGTCTAGAAGGTCCTATCAGCCACCTGTATTACACCTGCAGCAGAGCCTTCTCACATTAATCTCCACCGCCTGAAAAAATACATACATGTGTATCATGTTGTCCTCCAGAGAGTGCTTCCAATTGAGGGTTGTCCAGGGAGAAGTTCTTCTGTACCTTGATCTCATTCACCTCGTCTGCTTCCTGGCCCCACCTCTCATTCTGCTTTTTTCCCCCCGCCAGGCTCGCTGTCTTCCCTTCCTTCCTTCCTTTTCCTTCCCCCACCCCTTCCCTTTATTATAAGAGTTCTTAGAAAACATTAACACCACTCTCTCCTCCCAGAACGTCCTCAGCAACCACAGTGTAGTTCCAGCCCTCTGTTCTGCCTGCCCTGCGCTCACGCAAATAGGCAGTGCCCTCCTGATCTCCAACACAAGGCGCTCGTGTTCCTCATGTGACTCGAACCTCTGCAGGGTGTGACACCGTGGCCCCTGCCTCATTTCTCTCCTTTGGTTTTCCTTCTGTGGGCTCCTTCTCCACCATCGGTGCCAACTCCTCGTTCTCCGTCTATCCCTTCAGGATTGGCTCACATGCCCTACACTTACCTCCTCTGATGCTGCTGCTCTGACCATGGGGAATTCTCCTCATGTACCACACATGGTCATAGTGGCCTGGGCAAGTTTAGCCCTTGCCTGGCATGCCCTCCCAGACCTTCCCATCTTACCTAGCTCCCTTGCTTTCCATTTGCCCAAATCCCAAGCATCTTCCAGGGACTGTCTTAAAGGGAAGGCATCGTGTAGTGGCTGAGGGTGTGGAATATGGAGCCAGATGGTTTGGATTTGAATCCTGGCTCTGCATTGATGAGCTGTGTGACCTTGGGCAAGTTACTTAACCTCTCTGTGCCTTGCTTTTCTCAACAATAGAATGAAGCTAATAACAGTATATACCTCTAGGATAGGAACTCTGGTAGCATAGTGCCTAAGGCACTTGACTGCTAAACAGAAGGCTGGCGGTTCAAACCCACCAGCCACTCCTCGGAAGGTTGGGCAGTCTACTTCTGTAGTGATACCGCCTCAGAAACCCAAGGAGGGCTCGCTATGAGTCGGGTCCGACTAGACGGCACATAACAACAACCTCTAGGATTATTATAAGAATTAAATGAGTTGATAACATTTGTAAAGTCTTTAGAGTGGTGTGCAGCACATTGAATACCATGTGCATTTGTTAAGGAAAAAAAAAAGTCACCTGTAAAATATTTCCCAAGTTTTCAATCACCTTGTACTAGCCAACTTATCACCAAATATTACATTTTTTTTTTTTTTTTCAGATAAGTATCTCTCCTAGTATACTCTGGGCTCCTGGGACACAGGCCCTGTCCCAGCCACCTCTATATCCCAGACTGTCATACGTGGCTCTCAGTAAATGTCTGTTGAACGAGTGGGAGATTTCAAGGGGTGAGTTTTCCATGGCTGCAGATCTTAATGGCAAGTTAGAGAATGTGAGCCTAGAATTTCCTTAGGTATTTTGGCCAAGGGTGAAGTTGGGTATTGCTAGACACTGGCACTTGCCATTCCGGCAGGCTTTTCAGCCCAGTAAACTAATCAGGTAATGGGTGTCGTAAGAGGGCCCAGCCCGTTAATCTAAACCAGCACGGCACACACTGTACCTTCTGTGTTGTATCATTGCAGTTTTGTTTTCCGTCCTTCATACCTGTTTCCCTCTCTGTGTGTAGTTAATGAGCTTTACATCTAAAACACAAAAAGCTAATAAAACATGAAAATCACAAATCAACAGTGCTATGTTCAAGAATATCCTATTTAATCAAGAAACTTTCCCGAGTACTGCACTCAATTTGCCCACCAGGTGCCAGGTGGCAGTAGGTGCTGAGGGGGAGGGTGTGGAGAATAAGCAAGAAAAGCTGTGCTTCCTCCTTTGGGTGTGTGTGAGGGGGGCACAGTGCATACAGGACTGGAATACATCATTTCCCTCCTAGGCAAGCATCTTTAGAAATCAAAGATACTCCCATAACCCACTTAATGCATTTGTACCTTTAATTAGCCCAGTCGAGCATATAACTCAGTAAAATCTCTCACCTTTTTTGCTCCTTTCAGCTAATTTCTGAACATTACATTTTCTAGTAAGCTTTTACTGCATAACAAGTAGTAATGAAATGACCGATATTAACCCATTGTTAGATTAACAGAGTACATCATTGGCTGGTAGCATTCTGTATTATTGGAGTTTGAAATGGGTGCTATCCTATGATGAAAACATTTAGTATTTGCCTAATGAGACCGTTCTTATACGTACAGAGGGGAAAAAAAGACATTGTATTAAAACATTTCATGTCACCAACGGGCACGTTCAGCACTTTGAGCTCACAGCCACATCTGGGTAAGGCAGGTTTCTCAATATTAAATTCTGCAGTTGGGCCCATATTCTTAGCAAGATGTCTGATTGGCTACTCCCCAAATATAACTTAAATTGGCTTAAAATAGAACAATCACATGCTAACCCGGTAGCATTAGCAACTCTATTAACAGCCAATTTCACATCCACACCAGAGGGAGGAAAAGGTAATTTGCTCATTATCCACACCCTCCGGCAGAGGAAGGAAATGACTGTTCATCAGAAAGTATTTTCCAACATAACAATAGCAGCACCCTTAAGTACCCACCTCACTCTCCCTTCCCCTCCACAAGACCACTGAAGAGCAACTATGGAGAAAAAAAAAGACTTTGCTGGACAAACAGGTTTGATATGAGTAGTCTTTTCGCCTTTCACCTACCTTCCTCTCACCTCAGCTCTTTAGAGATCCACATGAAATGTTGGGCAAACAATCTTATGGGGTACAGGTTAGCTGCTACCACTACAACAGAAATTGTTTCCACAAAAAGACTTCCAAGACCTCACTGTCACTTTGCTCAAACGACTTCAGTGCAACCAGTTGAATGTGGAGGGTTCTTGGAGCCCAACATAACCAAGTCTAATCTGTAAACTCATCTAATGGGGGAAGTAAACAAACCATTTAGAAACACAGAACTGTCCCAGTGGGGCCATGTTGTTCTCACTAACCACCAGTCTTCATGTACTACACATTTCTTCAAAAATGAAGCTCTTTTGTTTGGTTTCTATTATCAGTGCTTAGTAAATTTCTATTTGTTATGTTTATATTTATATGTAATATACTATTATAGTAACAAATTGAGAAAACAGATTCCTTACCTATCACTCTGCTTAACTGATTATTTTTATTTGACAAAGTCATTTTTTAATTCCTGTCTAAGGAGCCCTTGATGCAGTGATTAAGCACTCAGCTCCTGACCAAAGGTTGATGGTTTGAACGTCCCAGCTGCTGTGCAGGAGAAAGATAAGGCAGTTTGCTCCTGTAAAGATTTCAGCCTTGGAAACCCTATGGGACAGTTCAACTCTGTCCTTTAGGGTCACTATGAGTCAGAACTGACTCCATGGCAATGGATTTAATTTCTGTCTAAACATCTGGGCCTGTCCCTCTTCTTCCTACTTCAGTCGACCCTGTCTCCAACACTTAGAAACAAGGTTAATCTGCCTATAGCAACTCCCTGGCTCAGTAATCTTCAATGACTCCCTATTGCTTCTAGAGAAAGCTCAGACTCCCCAGCCTAGAGACCAAGGATTTTCACAATCTTGCCTCTTCTACTATTCTAGTTCTAGCCATAAATTCTTGTTTTTTCCCAATCTCCTAGAATACAGCCCATCTTTACCCATCAGAATCAAAGGCCAGATTAAATTCAACCCTCTTTGTAAAGCCTTCCTTGCTTATTTCAATTGAAAGTGAGCCACTTCCCAGCGGTGGGCTGGGGAGCCTTCCCCCAGAACTTGTAAATGAGAGAAAGATTGCTCTGGGAGGCCTGAACCATCCCCAGAGTCACCTTAGCTAGACAGAACAGCTCTCAAGTCTGTGGAACCTGACCAGGCCACAATAGCTTATATAAGGAAAGAGCTTATCAATCTGCGGGAAGAGACCTCCTCTGCTCATGATGCGGAAAAGGAAGAAAGACAGTCTCAAAGGGAAATGATATCTGTACCCCTCCCTAGAATGTCCTGGAGAGAAGGGCATTGGCTAGTAGACTGAGAGCGTCAGCCCTGCTGGCAGGACCTTTGGTGTCTGAGATAGTTACATGAAGCTGTCCTAGCCAGTTGCCATTAAGCACTGGCTTACGTGTTCCTTTATTCCAATTCTCTGTCACCCTAAAAGCTCTTTGTCTCTTCTGCCGGTCCACCTACAGAGAGACAGGTTGCTGGTCATGAGGCTCAGTATTCCATTCCAGTTCCTGTGACAGTGGACTCTCACTGTAAATTAGTTAATTGACTCTTCATTCTTTCAATAAATATTATTAGGCATCTACTATGTTCCAGGTACTTGGCTACTTACTTGAGATAAGATGGTGAGCAAAGAAAACATAATCCCTAGGTATATGTAGTTTAGAGTTTAGAGAAGGATACAGACAAGTAAGCCCACAATTCTAATATAGTGTGATGACTTCCCGGCAGGGATGTGCAGGGGATCAGGATGGTAGCACAGACTAGGAGGAAGAACCCAGACTTGGTGGGCCAAAGAAGGTTACGGAGAAAATGCTAGTCCTCGGGGATCAGCTGGAGTTAGTCAGGAGCTTATGGGAGGAGGAAAATGGAATGATTCATGTCACACAAGCAATATGGGCAAAAGACTGGGGATACGTCTGAGAAACAAAATGTATTTCAGATTAGCTGTGGTGGGGAATATGGAGAAGAGCAGGAATAAGAGTCTGGAATATAGTACAAAGATCACGGAGGGCTCTATTAGCCCATATACTTGTCTGTACTTCATCACGAGAACAATGGACTATTATTGAAAGTTTTAAGCAAGCAAATGATGTAATATTATCACTTGCTGTTGGAGGAATTGGCAATGGCATTGGCAATGAAGAGAAGAGGCCACTAAGAAGTTTCTTTAAAAGGTACAATAGGCAGGAGTGGGTGAGTGATAGAAGGAAGGGACTGGGAGTTAAAGTAAGTGAGAGATAAATCAAGATGGCACTTAAATTTCTGGGCTTGAACAAATGGAGTGGTCGGCATCACTGAAGGACCATACAGTAGTGGTTAAGAGCACAAATTCCAGAGCTGGACTATCTGTGTTTGAATCTTTGCTTTTCTACTTAACACTGTGCTGTTTTGGGCAAGTTACTTAACCTCTTTGTGCTTCAGTGACCTCATCAGTAAAAGAGATAACCAGATTACCTATATCATAGAGTTGTCATGCAGGTTGAACAAGTCAATAGTGAAGTGATCAGAATAGTGCTGGACATTATTCTATTATGGGTGTTTGTTAAATGAATAAAATAGGTAACACGGGAGGAGATGCTGGTTTGAAGTAGAGGATTCTGAGTTTGGGAGATGCTGAATTCCAGAGATCTATGGGACAATCAATAAAGCTATTTAGAAGGCAGTTGTGTGTATAGATCTGGAGCTCCAAATGGAGATTTTGATTTGAGGAGCAGTTCTCAATGGTGACTGAGACCATGACAATGAATGGAATGGGCCAGATGGTATGTAAAATGACAGAAGGAGAGCGAGACATGAGAGGACCTTTTCAGGAAAAGGCAGAAGAGGCATTGGCCAAGGAAACTAAGGAACAGTCAGAAAAGCAGGAGGGAAACTGAAGGAGAGGTTCAGACACCAGGGCAAGGAGAGTGCTTCAGGAAGGAAGGAGGAGCCGCCAGTAGGAAGCACTGCTGCTGGCTTGTCAGGTACAAGAAAGACTAAAAGAGCCCACTGAACGGGACAACAGGTTTGATCTAGGCCAACCAGAGTTGCTGCCGTGGGTGGGTGATGGTTGGGACTGGGAGTGGCAGAGGAATTTACGGACAGCAAGATCAGACAACTCATTTGTAAAGGCCTGTGATGAGGAGGGGCAAGGAGAGAGAGCAGGTAGTAGGGGGAGGTGGTTAGGAGGAGTTTTTGTGGGGTTTTTGATGGTGGGGGTGAGGGCTGTAAGAATAGAACATACTTGAACGTGTTTAACTGCGAATAGGACTTTTGACCATAGACTTTATTAGAAAACAGATGGCATGCTTCAATTGTGTAATTTCATAAAGGAACTAGGTATAAAGTGTGGGAAGGGTAGAGGAAAGTGACAAGGTACGGTGCAGTGCCCAGGTACAGTAAGAGCTTCAAGGGCTAGGCGAGGCAGTAGAACTGAAACAGTAGCAAAACAGCTGTGTGGAGAGGGCCCCTGACAGGAGCCTGACCGGCATCTCCTCACTCCTGTTTTGCAGAGGGCGGGGATCTGAGGGCATACCCCAATATAGGAACATCTTTTCTCCCTCTGGTCTCCCTGGGATGCTCCACATTGGCCAGACCCAATCAGAAAAGGAAGATCCTCAATTAGATGGATTCACAAAGTGGCTGCAACAATGGGTTCGAACATAGCAAGTATTGTGAGGATGGCACAGGACCAGGCAGCTTCTCAGTGTGTTGTGCAGGGGTCACTGTGAGTCAGAGCTGACTCGAGGGAACCTAACGCCCACCACCAGAGGCCAGAGGCCAGAGGAGTCCAGGGTCCAGAGCAGAGCAGAGAAGGGCTCAGAGCAGATCTGAGGGGCAAAGGGAAGCCCAGCCCACGGCCTTTCTGAATCATATGCCTATATTACATACTCAAATGTTTAAATTTTTAAAATGCTAATAAGAACCATTAGAGAGAGAGAGAAGTCGCAATTACAAGATAGCTCACCCCAAGAGGGAAGGAAGTGGGTTGTTTTATGGCTGCAGTATTCTGGTAGTTATATTCCCATTGTACATTTCCACTCCACCTAATGCATATTGGGTTCTCAGTACTTGTTGAATTAATGAATAAATTAATACTTATAGCCTCTATTTCTCTTCTTTCCTCTTTGGGTCTATTCATTGAGAGGAACTTTTCCCACTATCACCTAACCTCTTAACAGTTGGAAGTAACTGAGATGTACTGCCTTCTCAAGGATAACTTTGGTTTATGCCAGTGACCATAAGGGGTACAGGTCTAGTTTAAAATAGGGATTCTTAATAGGCAGGAAGTGATTTCAAGAGAAGCTTCCAGCTATAGCACAATTGGTAAGAACCACTTCTTTTATTATAATGATTATAAACATTTATTTAACTAAACCTACTACAAAAGACTATATTATCTAATATATATTGAATATGCTATCATCTTTATATGTTTCTTTACTACATTTAGCCAATGCTGTATTTCAAATAAAAGGAGCTCTGGTGGCTCAGTGCCTAAGGCATTTGACTGCTAACAGAAGGTTGGCAGTTCAAACCCACCAGCCACTCTGGGGAAGGAAGACTGGGCAATCTACTTCAGTAAAAATTTACCATCTCAGAAACCCAAAGGGGTTCACTATGAGTTGGAATCAACTACATGGCAGTGAGTTATTTATTATTTTTTTTTTTTTCAAATATAATCTTAATTCGTTGCAGAGATTAGCATGTTGTTGTTGTTGTTGTTATGTGCCGTCGAATCAAACGCGACTCATAGCGACCCCTCCTTGGGTTTCCGAGGCAGTATCACTACGGAAGTAGGATTGCCCAACCTTCCTTCCAAGGAGTGGCTGGTGGGTTTGAACCGCCAGCCGTCTGGTGAGTAGGCAAGTATCTTAGCCACTATGCTACCAGAGCTCCCAGAGATTAGCATAGTAACCTCTAATCAGGATAACTGTCCTTTCATAAGGAAGTCTGATGTGGAGATGATCATAGCAGTTCACCTTTGGGGTTTGCAACCTCAATAATTCTTTAACCTCACAAAGCAGGACCAGTTATGTGATAGTCCGAATTCTTGGGTTGGCTTTTTCCAAAACAGTGAAAGAATTGTTTTGTGACAGTTCATCTTGGAAGGCAGCATCTTATCCTCTAATTAGGGCTTCAATCCATTGGTTTCCCAGGTCTTGAAACAGAATACCCAAATTTGGAAGTCATTCTAGCCCATCTGAATACCTGCACACTGTATTATTTATCTCTGATGGAAAGAGGGGACATAATAAAATACAGAAATTTTCGTAAGAGGAGGAGAAGGTTGCTCATGGGCAAATCCTTTGAGGAAAATCAGAATTAAGCTTTGACCCAATTTCTCTTTTTCATGAATAGTGGGATTAAGAGGAGAAGATAAAACAGGCCTCAGAGAACATCAGTGACAGCAAGTGGGAAAACCACGTGAATCAGAGAAATTAATGTGCTGAGGTGACAGGTAGACCAGAAATGCAAGGTTCAGAATCTTTCTAAGAGTTGATGTTTGAGAGCTGGAAAGCATGATGGGAAGAAAACTTGTGAAGGAATGAGAGAGAGCCCTAAATGGCTAAGAACTGGGGGGAGACAAATTCAAGAGGAAGTGTGCAGTGCCCTAAGTTGTTTCCCAAAACATGAACTTCCCTGAGGGCTTGGTAATCCTTACTGAATAATCCTACTTTTTAAAACAAGTCATTCCCATATACTGCATGCACAGGAATCTTTTCGTTTCTTCTGTTCTTTTTGGGGACAGAAATGCCCTTTGAAGGCTCCTTGTTACTGGAAGCGGGGGAGCACAGGGTTCACCCGGCTGGCTTCCCTCCCTCCTTGCCTTTTGTGCAGCTGATGCTCTCTTAGTTACAAAGCACTGGACTGCTGCTGCCTTCAGTCAATCCGTTTAGCCGAAGGCTTCTGATTTGTTCACATTTACTACAACACATACAGAGGGCTGGAGGATTTTTTTTTTTTTTTTTTTAAACTATTGATCTGGTGCTTTAAGAGGGGAAAAAATCTCCTTGGCTGTCTAAACACTATTGATCCCTGCTTGGGAGTCGCAGCAGAAGTGTAGAAAGGGCGTGGATGAATTGAAATTTCATTTCCGACAACTTGTTCCTGTTATTTTTACCCTTTTGGACGGGGAGAAACACGTTGCTGCGGCTTCAGTCAATGTGGTCGATAACTCTACTGAGAAACTCAACACGGCTTCTGCCAGGAGTTTGGCAATGAGACATGATGTTGGATTTAGAGTGTATGAAACTGAAGGATGCCAGTGGAAGGCATGAGTCTTAACACCAACCAGAGGCACAGCAAGTGGCTTTGGGGTTGCTGTGCCCTCCTGGAGCTGTGGCTTTGAGAACAGAAGGATTGTGGAGACTAAGAACACTGCCATTTGGAAAGACTCTGAGTATTCATGCAAAAAGCTTCACCACGTTGTAGGCGCCTTGCTCTGACTCTTGGCTGACTTTCTGCAACTATCCAGGGAGTGATCCTCTCAAGCCAGAGCTAAATCTTAGGGCTCAAACCAAAAAACAGAAAAACCAAATTCATTGTCTCGAGTCAATTCCGACTCATAGAGACCTCCTTTGGTTTTCTGAGGTGGTAAATCTTTAGGGAAGTAGATTGCCCAGTTTTCCTTCCAGGGAGTGGCTGGTGGGTTTGAACCTCCAACTTTCTGGTTGGAGGCTATGCACTACACCCCCAGAGCTCCTTCTTAGGCCTTAAAGAGGAGCAGTAATTGAGCTGTTGCAAGAGTTTGCGTGGAACTGTGCAGAAAAGGAGAAAGTGGCTAGTCGGGACCTGGGTGTGCGCCTGCAATAGCCCCACCTTGAACATGCTGATGAGGAAGCGTGGTCTGGTGCCAGCAGCACCAGCTTTGTTATTGCTTTTATTAGATGTTCAAAGAAGACAGGAAAGAACCAGGCTCCCTCTTCTTAATGGCAACATCTGGCATTTATGTGGCCAAGTAGCTTTGATGCTGCAGTGCTAATGACCGTAGCAACGATCTTACAGTAAATGTGGCCAAATACAGGTTCCTTCTCAGTTTTGCAGCGCCTGGGACAGCTCTGCCTTCTGGAAGGAAAGATTCCAGTTTATATCCTAAGCACATGTTTTGTGTTTCATTTCTCCAAAGTCTTTTTGGTACTGCCTTCTTCTTCTTCCTTAAACTAACGGAATTTCACAACCATTCTCAGTAAACAGTACTGTGTCTCCATTTCCAACGATTGTATGCCCATTTCTGCCCTTGTCCTCATCCTTCCCATTCTAGGGAAAGATGGAAATGTTCTTCTCTCTTGGGAGCCAAGAATCTGCATTGCGGATGAGGTTGCAAATTCAGACACAATAAACAGAATTAAGAAAAACTGAGCTGGCATTTGACAGAAATTGTAAAATGACACTCAGAAATGTTGCTCTTGTGGAAATTACTGATATTAAAATATGAATCAGTGTCTTGTGTTTCCCGTAGCACCAGGGGCTCTATTAGGTTATGCAGTTTGATTGCTGAGTTGAAACTTAGAGACTTGACAGTTCAGTGCTGAAGTTATCACAAAGTATTTAACCCTTCTCCTACTGGAGAAAAGCAACTCTGCAAAGGCACTGACTTTTTTTATTGAACTCTTAGAAACCCGGGAGAAGGTAGAAGGCGGGAGCAGATAAAGGATGAACGGGACAAAGGATACTGGGAAATCCTTCTTCAAGACATTAATCTTTTTGCATAATATCAGGCACAGAGCAGGCAAGAGCAACTCAAGAAGAGATTTTGGAAGTGAGAGCCATAACAAGAACAGATATATGCACGCCGATGTTCATCGCAGCACTATTTACAATAGCCAAAACTTGGAAACAACCTAGATGTCCAACAACTGAGGAATGGATAACCAAACTTTGGTACATTCACACAATGGAATACTATGCAACGCTAAAGAATAATGTAGAATCTGCAAAACACCGCATAACATGGATGAACTTGGAGGACATTATGCTGAGCGAAATAAGTCAGTCACAAAAGGACAAATATTGTATTAGTCCGTTATTGTGAAAGTTAAGGAAAGGTTTATATATTGGAGGACATTTTCTTTGTTGGTTACCAGGGGTGGGAGGGAAGGGGAGGGAATGCTGTTAGATAGATAGAGAGAAATATTGATTTGGGTGAAGAGAAGGGCAATGTACCAAATGTGAGTGACCAATATGGCAGTATTGAGGATGAGAAAGACAGAGAGAGTTACATGGGCAGTACAAACAACAAATATGAACCCCTTTGTAAATACAATACTGAGTTGTCAACAAAAGCAAACATGGGTATAGGGACGGATAGATGGGTGAACAAGCTAAACAATTATGTATGTCTAAATGGAGAGTGTATCCAAGATCATATACAGGGTTGGCAGACAATGGGCCTCTCGAAGAGTATGAAGGGATGGACACTGGGAGGAGGTAACTATGGGGAGGAAGTGGGAGGGGAGCTGCTGCATTGTACATTTTGGTCAATGACATGAGACAAAGTATATGTGAACTGCTGTATGAAAAGTGAATTTACTCTGTAAATCTTCACCCAAATCCTAATAAAAAAAAAAAAAAAAGAAGAAGAGATTTTGTGCTGCAGACAGCAAAGAAGAAAAGCCCATTAAAATTCTTCAATTACTGCCCCTGTTACACACATAGCTTGAAACATGTTGTTGTTGTTGTTGTTGTTATGTGCCGTCAAGTCAAACCTGACTCATAGTGACCCCTCCTTGGGTTTCTGAGGCAGTATCACTACGGAAGTAGAGAAAACAAAAATCCTCACAACTGACCAAAAAGCAGCATCAGGATAAATGGAGAAAAGACTGAAGTTGTCAGGGATTTCATTTTACTTGGATCCACAATCAACACCCCTGGAAGCAGCAGTCAAGAATCAGATATTGTGGTACATTGGGCACATCTGCTGCCCAAGACCTCTTTAAAGTGTTGAAGGGCAAAGATGTCACTTTGAAGACCAAAGTGCGCCTAACCCAAGCCATGGTGTTTACAGTCACCTCAAATGCATATGAAAGCTGGACAATGAATAAGGAAGACCGAAGAAGAGTTGATGCTTTTGAATTGTGGTGTTGGTGAAAAATATTGAAAATACCATGGACTGCCAAAAGAAGGAACAAATCTGTCCTGGAAGAAGTGGATCCAGAATTCTTGGAAGCTAGAATGGCCAGACTTTGTCTCACCTACTTTGGTCATACTGTCAGAAGGAACCATTCCCTGGAGAAGGATATCATGCTTGGTAAAGTGGAGGGTCAACGGAAAAGGGAGGGCCCTCAGTAAGATAGATTGACACAGTGGCTGCAATAATGGGCTCAGGCATAGCAGGGATCATGGGCCTGGTGCAGGACCGTGTGCTGTTTCATTCTGTTGTGCACAGGGTCACTATGAGTTAGAGATGACTTGACAGCACCAAACAATAACAAGAAATACATAGGTTATTTCCTTAATGTCCATAACAACCATTTAAGGTATATTTGTTGTTAGGTGCCATTGAGTTGGTTCTAACTCATAGCCACCCTGTGTACAACAGAATGAAACTGCCCAGTCCTATGCCATGCTCCCAATCATTAACCATGTTTGAGCCCGTTGTTGCAGCCACTGTGTTAATCCATCTCATAAAGGATTTTCCTCTTGTTTCTGACCCTCTACTTTACCAAGCATGATGTCCTTCTCCAGGGACTGGTCCCTTCTGAAAATATGTCCAAAGTATGTGAGACAAAGTCTCACCATCCTTGCTTCTAAAGGAGTATTATGGTTGTACTTCTTCCAGAACAGATCACTTCATTCTTCTGGCAGTCCATGATATTTTCATAATCTTCTACCAGCATGACAATTCAAATGCATAAGTTCTTCTTTGGTCTTCCTTATTCATTGTCCGGCTTTCATGTGCATAGAGGCAATTGAAAATACAAATACTGTGGCTTGGGTCAGGCAAACCTTACTGTTCAAAGTGGTATCTTTGCTCCTTAAAGAGGTCTTTTGCAGCAGATTTGCCCAGTGCAATATGATGTCTGATTTCTTGACTGCTGCTTTCACAGACATTGACTGTGGATCCAAGTAAAATGAAATCCCTGACAACTTCATTCTTTTCTCCATTTATCAGGATGTTGCTTATTGGTCCAGTTGTGAGGAATTCTTTTTTGTTTATATTGCGATGTAATCCATACTGAAGGCTGGATTAGCCAATGGAGAGATGCAAATGAAAATAACAATGAGATATCACCTATCCCATCAATAACACCAAAGTTACCAAGAAAAAAAAAATTGCTGGTGAGGGTATGTAGAGGTTGGGAGTCTTTTACGCTGCTAGTGGAACAGTAAAATGATCCAGCTGTGGGAAATGTTATGGTGCTTCCTTAAAGAGTTGGAAATAGAAATACCATAATGACCCAGCAATCCCACTTACGAGGTTGTAGTAATTAAGGTTATATATCAACTTGCCTGGTTTTGAGTGGCTAGGTAGCTGGATGCAGTTATTCCCCATGGTGAGACTGGTAATCAGCTCCATGGTGGAATCTACTAGAGCAGCTGAGTAGGTGCCTTAGGAATATGATCTGCTTCCAGTATATAAGAAGCAGCTTTGGGAATAGCCTGCGCTTTTCATGCTTGAACCCTACATATAGCTGAGTCGTCATTCAGCAGCCTGCCATGTTGTCTGCTGATCTTGGGAATATTAATGGACTTGAATCAGTGGCCTGCCGTGTGGTTTGATAGTTTTGGGACTGTACCTGTTTGTTTGTCAACCTTGGGTTTGCCAGCCTTAGCAGCCAGTAACTGCCTGAGTTAAGAAAAGCCTCCAGCTCCAGTGGACTGGGAGGAAGAGGCAGAGCTGAAGCCCAAGGTCAAGGGGCTTTCACCCAGCCCCTACAGCTGGCACTTTGAACTTGGACTTCTAGCCTCTGAAACTGTAAGAAAATAAACTCCTGTTTGTTCAAGCCATCCATTTGTGGTATTTTTCCTCTTAGAGCAGCATGAAGTGACCAAAACATAGATTTATCTAGTAAATAGAAATAAGAGCTGTGACAAGAACAAATATATGCACACTCATGTTCATCACAGCATTATTCACAATAGCAAAATTTAGAAACAACCTAAGTGACCATCATCGGATGAATAGATAAATTATGGTACATACACACAATGGGATACTATACAACATTAAAGAATAATGAAGAATCCATGAAACACCTCATAATATGGATGAAACTGAAGGACATTTTGTGAAATAAGCCAATCACCAAAGGATAAATATTGTATGGTGCCACTATTGTAAAAAGTCAATAAAAAGTTTACACATAGAAACATTCTCTGATGGTTACCAGGGATGGGAGGGGAGGGGATGGTAAATCCACAACTGGAGAATAGACATGTATTAACAGGGATGAAGGGCGAGGCAGTATACAGTAAGGGGGAGGATAGCACAACATGACCAATGTCAAAGGAAATTCCTGTACAAGATGACAAAGGTAAATACTGTTATATACATAATCCTGCAATAAGAGTAATAGCAAACAGTATCTATGAATAGATACATAAGTAGACATGAAAGCTGAACAGATGTAGGAAGGCAAATGGGAGCACACCCCAAGTATATATGGGTTTTTGTTGTTATATGCCGTCAAGTTGGACCCGACTCATAGTGACCCCTCTTTGGGTTTCCAAGGCAGTATCACTACAGAAGTAGATTGCCTCATCTTCCTTCTGAGGAGTGGCTGGTGGGTTTGAACTGCCAGCCTTCTGGTTAGCAGTCAAGTCCCTTAGACACTAAGCTACTAGGCTCCCTATATATGGCTTTGGCAGAGGATATTTCTAAATATGTATTTGTACCTGCTGTAAATATATCCAAGGGTATTGCAGAGCACACAAGGGGAAAAGTTCTAAAAACTTCTTAGCCGTAAACAAACACCTCAAGGAACTGAATCACTGGGCTTATGGGCTTAGAACCGTAGTCTTGGGGAGATCTAGGTCACCTGATATAACATAGTCCACAAAAACAATGTTCAACATCCTACTATTGTAAGTAGTAACTAGGGTCTTAACAGCTTGCAAACAGCTATCCAAGAAGCAACTATTGGTACCTCCTTGTCTGGAGCAAAGAAGAGTGAAGAAAATCAAAGACTCAAGGAAATAATCAGTCCAAAGGACTAACGGACCATGAGAACTGTAGCCTCCATTATACTGAGACCATAAAAAAATAGATGGTGCCCACTCCCATTACCAACCGCTCTGATCAATATCACAATAGAAGTTCCTGGACAGAGAGGGAAGAAAAAAAAATGTAGATCAAAATGAAAAAGACAAGACTCATTGGTCTGATAGACACTAGTGATACCACTGAGACTGTGACCCTTAGACACCCTTCAAGCCTGGAACTGAACCCACACCCAAGGATCAACTTTCAGCTAAACAATAGACAGGCCTATAATGTTAATAATAACACCAAGAAGCAATGTTCCCCTCAGAACAAACAACCATACAAGACCCAAAGGGCAGCATTTGCTCAAAAACAAAGTTCAGAAGGTTGGAAGGGGCAGAAAAGAAGGATAGATAGAAATGGGGAAAACAGGGAGGAAGTGGGAAGAGTACTGTTACATTAAAAGGACTGCAACCTGTGTCATGAAACAAAATGTATATATATATTGTTGAAGGGAAAAATAATTTGCTCTGTAAGCTTTCACCCAAACTACAATAATTTTTTTAGAAATGTGTTACAGCCATATGTCCTAGTGAAGGACCATCTCACAGTCTGTTAGAAGTGAAAGCAAAGAGTTTTATTGAAAGGTAGAGAGATTTGTGAATCAGGAGACACACTAGCGTCAGGGCAGATTACTTCAGTGTTCCAAATTTCAAGAGAGTGAAGTTCTCTTATTGGGGGAATAAACAAAGGACTTTGCGCTCACAGGCACAAGGTGGGTACGTGACAAAAAGTTACAAGGGGGTTGTTAAACTCCAATTCTTAACATTATCATTTCTATTTTCTAACCTCCTGTGACATGTTGACCAAAGGATTCTTCTTGTCAACACTGTTGAAAAACATCTTTTAACAAGCAGCTCCTCACAGATTTAAAATTTGACCCTCTCTCCTTTTGGGTTATAAGCAGCAAAACTTTTGCAAGAAGCTGAATTGTCTCTTTAGAACAGCAGAAGCAGAGATTTTAGGCCAAGCTGCAGTTTGATTCAAAATGGATTTTAATTTAGATTTGGGGCAGCCATTTTAGTCATGCCAAGTGCTTTGGTTTGGGGTCACTTATACATTCTCCTCTTTTGATCAAGTCACTCTTAGGGTGCACAGGTCACCTACAAAGGAGTTACTCATCTTCTACAAGGATTTAGTATTTCAGGGATGGTTGCTCTATTTGAGCTTTTAAGATCCCAGCCTCCAGCTCTGTTATTACAGAGATGGCTGAGCATCATCTGGTGTTTTCTTGCTATATCTTAAAGCCTCATCTTCTGGGTGAGTTGGCTCTTAAACATTAGAGGAAAAGCTTGGCATTTAAAAAGCTCTGATCCCAGAACTAAACTTCATTCTTCTTAGCAAATTTTGTTCTTTCTAAATACATGATTCATCACATCTTGAGTGTTAGTTAGGTTAATGAGAAACACGGTGCATTACACATTTAACAAGCCCTATAACAATTACAATGATTAAAAGTAGTAGGCAGGCTAGTAGAGTGTATTACAAATATGAGAGTTGGAAGTAACCAACTAAAAATATCAAAGAAGAAAGGTAAAGTTATGGGGGGAATGGTTTGTAACCAGGAGACCTTTTGACATATTTTAACAATGTCTTGTTCTACTTCTCCAGAGGTGTTTATCCTCGAACAGCAAAAGATATTAGCAATGGCACAAACTCCTCCTTGTTGGACTAGGAGGAAAACAGTTTTAACAAGGGATTCTAAGGAATTCAGTTGAGTGTCATTATCAGTAATTTGGGCAAGTAGCAGATGAATTGCAAATAGATTTTTCTAATTGTAATATGCCATAAGTGACACAGTGGCTGCAGTGATGGACTCAGGTATAGCGAGGATCACAAGGCTGGCACAGGACCAGGCAGTGTTTCGTTCTGCTGTGCATAGGGTTGCTATGAGTCAGACATGACTCAAGAGCACCTAACAACAACAACAACATATGTGGGAACAAATTCTCAAAGAAATGACCAGCCAGACCTAGGCCTATCAGCAATGAGATTATCTGAGAAGACAAGTTCTCTTTTCTATGCAAATTTCAAAACACTGTCCCACCGTAAGCTGTCATTGTATGAATGGATACTCACGGGAATTCCAAAGTTGCCTTGGTTGTATCAGCCCCACATATTCCAATAATCTAACCATGGCAAGGCCCAAGTGTAAGGTGAGTGATCAGGCTTTTCTCTTAAATAAGCTGATTGTCCACACAAAAAGATATATCCAGATGGGGCACATAACATACCTTCTCTAGTTTGAATATTAGGAAATGGAATGGACTGATGGGCTTTTCTGAGCCAGTCTTCAGTCAATGAATCATCACAAATGGATAATTCTCCAAATTCTAGGCAGTTCCGGTATTGGGCATAAACTGGGGAATATTCATGATCAATTATGAAACAAGTATTAATGAGGAATACATTGAGCATTATAACAAAAACATTGCATTGTGTGGAAAGAACAGAACATCCATCAGGGACCAGGCATGAGTAAGACTGAAACAGGGAATTGATGGATCAGTGGATAATTTCTGAGGTAACCATAATTCATGGAAATGGCTCATTTAAATGGTTTTTCAAAATCAATAGTAAAGTTAGGTATGAACTTGAAATCTACAACTGGTAGTGAGGGGATAAACATAGTCTCATGTGGATTGAGGGAGGATAACATAACCAGCCTTCAGTTAAATTACTTGTGCTGGCTACTTATTGAGTTGATCTGATAAAGGCATTTTCATCCCAAGCATCAGTGATGGTTATCATAAACAGAAAAAGAATACTTATTTAAAATTTTTATAATGGAGAATGCTTAACTAAAGTAATATAATAAAGAAAAAAATATGAGTATCAAGCATGTTCTTATTTTAGTAAGTTACTGGGAGGTGAACCCAAGTTGGCAGTTTAGTATTACTCTAGTGATAGTTTAGTGTTAGAGGTCTTGGTAACAGCCTGACCTTTTTCATGTTTCAATTTCATCTGACTGAGCTAATTGCTAACATCTTAAAAGTTTTTCTTTAGTAGGCTCAAAAATATTAGTTATTTCATAAGAATAGTTCTCTGTAGGTTCTTTTAGAGGCCCCACTATAAACTGCTTTGTTGTAACAACAGCAACAATAATTTGAGAAGCAGCCTATTTAACAGCTGCATCAACAAGGTTAAACTCATTGCTGTCGAGTCAAATCCGACTCATAGCGACCCTTCCTTAGGTTTCCGAGGCAGTATCACTACGGAAGTAGATTGCCCAACCTTCCTTTCAAGGAGTAGCTGGTGGGTTTGAACTGTCAGCCTTCTGGTTAGCAGTCAAATGTCTTAGGGACTACCCCTCCAGAGCTCCACAAGAACAAGGTTATTTCCTCTAATTTCTTCAGTTTGGGCCACTCCATTTGGTTGGTGTGCTGTATTTTAATTACAGCAGTTTCAGAGGGGAGGAACGAGGCATCTAAAAGTCTGCTACTAAAATCTTGTTTTTAGTAATGTGACCAGAAAAGGTTAAAAACCCTCTGTTTACATAATATACCATAATCATAAATAACTCCAAATGTATATTTTGAATCCATAAAAATATTCACAGACTTCCCTTTAGCAAGACTGCAAGCTAGAGTAAGAGCAGTAAATTCAGCTTAGTGGGCTGAAGTGGTTGGCTTTCAAGGACTTTGATAGAACTTACAACAGCTTAATTAGCCTAACAATTACGGTCAGGAGTTGGTTTTTAAAAAGTTGTTGTTGTTGTTGTTGTTAGGTGCCATCTAGTCATCTCTGACACATAGCGACCCTAAGCACAACAGAACAAAACAGCGACTGGTCCTGTGCCAGCCCCACGATCTCTGCTATGCCTGAGCCCATCATTGTAGTCACTGTGTCAGTTCATCTTGTTGAGGGCCTTCCCCTTTTCCATTGACCCTCCACTTTACCAAGCATGATATCCTTCTCCAGGGAATGGTCCCTTCTGACAACATGACCAAAGTAGGTGAGACAAAGTCTGGCCATTGTTGCTTCCAAGGAGCATTCCGGCTGCACTTCTTCCAGGACAGATTTGTTAGTTCTTTTAGCAGTCCGTGGTACTTTCAGTATTCACCAACATCACAACTCAAAAGCATTGACTCTTCTTCATTCACTCATCTTCCTTATGAGGCAATTGAAAATACCATGGCTTTGGTCAGACACACCTTAGTCTTCAAGGAGATATCGTTGCTCTTCAACACTTGAAAGAGGCCCTTTGCAGCAGATTTGCCCAATGCAATACATCGCCTGATGTCTTGACTGCTTCTTCCATTGGTGTTGATTGTAGAACCAAGTAATATGAAGCCTTTGACAACTTCAGTCTTTGTCCATTTGTCATATGCTAATTATTGGTCCAGTTGTGAGGATTTTTATTTTCTTTATATTGAGGTGTTGGGAGCTCTGGAGGTTCAGTGCCTATGGCATTTGACTGCTAACCAGAAGGCTGGTGGTTCAAACCCACCAGCCACTCCTTGGAAGGAAGATTGGGTGATTACTTCTATAGAGATACCACCTCGGAAACCCAAGGAGGAATCACTATGAGTCAAAACCAACTCAACAGCAGTGAGTGTAATCCATACATCATACTGCAGTCTTCAAACTTCATCAGTAGATGCCTTAAGTCATCCTCACTTTCAGCAAGCAAAGTTGTGTTGTCTGCTTATCACAGGTTGTTAATGACTCTTTCTCCAATCCTGATGCCACGTTCTTCTTCATATAGTTCAGCTTCTCGGATCATTTGCTCAGCATATAGATTGAATAAGTATGGTGAAAGCATACAACCCTGACACACTCCCTTCTTGATTTTAAACCATGCAGTGTCCCCTTGTTCTGTTCAAATGACAACCTCCTGGTCTATGTACAGGTTCCTCATGAGTACAATTAAGTGTTCTGGAATTCCCATTCTTCTCAATGTTATCCATCATTGTTATGATCCACACAATCAAAGGCTTTTGCATAGTCAATAAAACACAAGTAAACATCTTTCTGGTATTCTCTGCTTACAGCTAAGATCCATCTGACGTCAGCAGTGATATCCCTCATTTCACATCTTCTTCTGAATCTAGCTTGCATTTGTAGAAGTTCTCTGTCAATATACCACTGCAACCATTTTTGAATTATCTTCCAGCAGATTTTACTTGTGTGTGATAGTAATGATATTGTAGGTAATTTCCATGTTCTGTGGGATCACTTTTCTTTGGAATGGGTACAAATGTGGATCTTTTCCAGTCAGTTGGCCAGGTAGCTGTCTTCCAAATCCCTTGGCATAGCCAACTGTGTATCTCCAGTGTGGCATCCATTTGTTGAAACCTCTCAATGGGAATTCCATCAATTCCTGGAGGCTTGTTTTTTGCCAATTCCTTCAGTGCAACTTAGACTTCGTCCTTCAGTACCACTCATTCTTGATCACATGCCATCTCCTGAAATCAATGAACATCAACCACTTCTTTTAGGTACAGTGACTCTATGTATTTCTTCCATTTTCTTTTGATGTTTCCTGAATCATTCAATATATTGTCCATAGAATCTTTTGGTATTGCAACTCAAGGCTCAAATTTTTTCTTGTTCTTTCAGCTTGAGAAATACTGAGGATGTTCTTCCTTTTGGTTTCTAACTCCAGGTCCAGGTTTTTGCACATTTCATCTTAATAACTGACATTGTCTTCTTGAGCTGCTCTTTGAAATCTTCTGTTTAGCTCTTTAATCTTGTCATTTCTTCCATTTGCTTTAGCTACTCTCCATTCAAGGGCAAGTTTCAGGGTCTCTTCTGACATCTATTTTGGTCTTTGCTTCCTTTCCTGTCTTTTTAATGACCTTTTTGCTTTCTTCATTGATAATGTTCTTGATGTTGTCCCACAGTTCCTCTGGTTTTCAGTCTTTTATGTTCAATGCATCAAATCTATTCTTAGATGGTCTCTAAGTTTGGGAGGAATATTATAATCAAGGTCATATTTTGGCTCTCATGGACTTGTTTTAATTGTCTTCAACTTCAAGTTGAACTTACATATGAGCAGTTGATGGTCTGTTCCACAATCAGCTCCTAGCCTTGTTTTGGCTGAAGACATTGAGCTTTTCCATTGCCTCTTGCTACAGATGTAGTCAGTCTGATTCCTGTATACTCCATCTGGTGAAGTCCACATGTAGAGCCACAATTTGTGTTGTTGGAAAAGGGTATTTGCAATGAATAAGTCATTGGTTCTGCACAATTCTATCATGCAATCTCCAGCATTATTTCCATCACAAAGGCCATATTTTCCAACTACTGGTGATTCTTCTTTGTTTCCAACTTTTGCATTCCAATCACCAGTGATAATGATAATCAACACATCTTGTTTGCATGTTCGGTCAATTTCAGACAGCAGAAGTTGGTAAAAATCCCTAAGTTCTGGTTTTCAAGCAAAATTAATATTTTTCCCTTTTCATTAAGTTGTAAAGGACAATTCCATTTGTATACAGTATCTCTTCCTATTAAATTAACAGAGGTGTCAGGACTTAGCAAAAAAGGATGTAGATATTCAGTGGGACCAAGAGATATTTGCACATGTTGAGAATGAACTAATGTTTGTTCTTTATTACTAACCACCACTATTTTTGAGGTCTTTTTATTCAAGGGCAGGGCTTTTCTAAATATGTGGGGTAACAGAAAATACAGTAGTAACTCCTTTATCAATTAAAAATTAGCAGGGTTCTTCATTAATGTACCTAGTTGTTTCTCATTGAGGGTTTAGAGCCACCATGGGAAAAGCCCCCCCAGAACCCCTTGTTCTGAATCAAAGGGTGAAAGAGTAGTTGAGGTGGAAACTTTTGGTTTATTCTTTAATTGGAAATATTCATTTTTCCAATGGCCAGGGTTTTTTGTTTTGTTTTTTAACAGTAGTAGCAGAGATCACTTTTAGGTCCATTGGAGAGTTTAAGATTTCTTTTCTTGGTAGGGCCTTGTAGCTGCAGTGATTGAAAGGCCATTGATTTGTTAGCTTTAGTAGTATGCTTTGTTTCTAAAGGTTCAGCAAGCTCATAAGTCAAGCTAGTCAATTTGGCAGTAGGATTAACTTTCCAATCTAAATAATGTCTTTTAACTAAGGCTTAAATCACAGGCTTCAGGCCAGATATAAATACTGCATAGTTCTTTCGTCTAAAGGATCCAACCTAGCATGTTCTGAAAACTTGGGGAATAATCAGGATTGATAACCATACACCTTTTCATTCTCATTTTATATGCAACTATGGATTTTTGTCCAATCAATTTTTGAGGAAAGACTTTAGGAATTGCTTCACGTAATTTCTGGCCCCTATCTCAAAGCTTCTGCAGGAAAACTTTTGACTCTTCTGTCTGTATCCAAGGCTACACTATCTTGAGGAATCTTTCCATTCAGTATATTTTAGCCATAATTTGGCTTCCCCAAGGCCAGCAAACATATAGGCTAATTGATATAAATCATGAACCCAGGCTTATAAGCTTCAATCAGGATCTTTAAATCTTTGTTGTTGTTGTTAAGTGCCGTCGAGTCGTTTCTGACTCATAGCGACACCATGCACAGCAGAACGAAACACTGCCCTGTCCCGCGCCAGCCCCACAATCCCTGCTATACTTGAGCTCATCATCGCAGCCACTGTATCAATCCATCTCCTTGAAGGCCTCCCCCTCTTTCGT
>NW_006921654.1:8826420-8852320 GCF_000298275.1 Orycteropus afer afer
CATAAAGATTGATATCCTCGGCATTAGTGAGCTGAAATGGACTGGTTTTGGCCATTTTGAATCAGACAACCATATGATCTACTATGCCGGGAATAACAGTTTAAATCTTTAGCAAATTTATAAGGATCCTCATGTAATTTTGGACAATCTTTAACAATGCTACCTAATTCTGTGCAAGTCCAAGGAGTGAAAGAAATAAAAGGATTCTTTGGGTTTCTCTGGTACCCACCACAGAATGCACAGGGCAAATCTTAAAAGGCATTTCAGTAATGGTCTTTGTACACTGTAGCTTAGGATTCTATGGCTTTGAATCTTTAGCAGATTCTTCAGGGAGAAAGGATGTTCAGAAGAGTATTTCCTAAAGGGTAAAATGGTAGAGGTCGGTACAGAGAAGCAGCTGCTAGCAAGCAGCAGCAGGAACTGCAGTGTGAGGTATAAGCAAAGCAGAGCTCTGACTTTGTAATACTTTGTTTAGTTACTTCAGAAATGTATTCTGCAATTTTTTATTCTATTTAATCAACCTAGAAACAGTAATTTGCAGAGAGGTTATTTTTCTACTTTGATGGCTTTGAGAGGCCTCAAAGTTCCAATTTTTAAAAATTTCCATTTCAGTTTCTGAATGTGGAGTCTTTATTTTCTAATTTGCACAGAAAAATTAACTTAGAATGATGAAAGATGCCCCCAAAGTAGCCACTGATCTTCTGAACTGCCTTTGGTTAGGTCATGACAAGCAGACAGAAACAAGTATGTCAAAGAACTAAAATACTTGTTCATGTAATGAGTGGGAGTTCCTGAAGGAGGCTTAGTATCACTCTTAGATTTGGCATTTTCCATGTCCCCAAAGGCCGCATAAATTTAGCTTCAAAAGATTTAAACAAAAGGCAGAGCGTTCAGTGTCTCAAAACTAGATAATATGCCTAATGAAGGAGTTCCACATTATTTTTGTGTCAGTGTTTTGGCCTGGCCTGTGCCCAGTTTCTAAGTGTCTTTAAGGTTCTGAGATGTGTAAGTAACAACCATGTTGTTACGTGCCGTCGAGTCGGCCCCGACTCATAGCGACCCCTCCTTGGGTTTCCGAGGCAGTATCACTACGGAAGTAGGATTGCCCAACCTTCCTTCCGAGGAGTGGCTGGTGGGTTTGAACCGCCAGCCTTCTGGTTAGCAGTCAAGTGCTTTAGCCACTATGCAACCATACAGAGCCTAAAATGACAGGCATTTATGTACCGTTTTCTAAACAGAAGAAAGGCAAACCTATGAGAAAACTCAGGGAGCTTCTAGTCAAAGCAGAGGCTTAAACCTGAGAGGTATTTACCTTTCTGCAACTCCTGAATCCACCAGGGAAACAGAGGGCCCAAAAATGACCCAGCCATGTATTGTTAGCCTGAACTACCAACCAAAAAAAACTCACTGCTGTCAAATTGGATCCAGCTCATAGTGACTCCTCCTTGGGTTTCCAAGGCAGTATCACTACGGAAGTAGATCGCCCAACCTTCCTTCCGAGGAGTAGCTGGTGGGTTTGAACCACCGTCCTTCTGGTTATCAGTCAAGTGCCTTAGGCACTATGCTACCAAAGCCTCCCTGAACCACTAGCACGTTGGAAGTTGTGGAGGCAAATTCACCTTTGGGTCCCTGCATAGTTGCCAAGAAATGTTGTGCCAAAGCACCAGTCTTACACTCTGTTAGAAGTGAAAAAAGCAAAACCAAACTCACTGACGTTGAGTTGGATCCGACTCATAGTGACCCCTCCTTGAGTTTCTGAGGTGGTATCACTATGGAAGTAGATTTCCCAACCTTTCTTCCAAGGAGTGGCTGGTGGGTTTATTGAAAGGTAGAGAGATTCATTAATCTGGAGACACACTAGAACCTGGGCAGGGTACTATACTGTTCCAAACTACAAGAAGAGGATGAGGTTCTCCTTTCACGGGGAATAAACAAAGGACTAAGTGCTCACAGGCACAAAGTGAGTACATGACAAAAAGTTACAAGAGGGTTGTTAAACAACCATTCTTCTTAACATTTTCATTTCTATTTCCTAGCTTCCTGGGATATGTTGACCAAGGCAATCTTCTTGGATTAGGCCATGCAAACATTCTCAACAAACAATTCCTCACATAAGTTAAAGTTCTGACCCTTACTTCTTTGGGGTTACAAGCAGTTAAACTTTTACAAGAAGCTGAATTGTCTCTTTAGAGAAGAATTAGAGCTTTTAGGTCAAAGTGCAGTTTGATTCAAAGTGGATTTTAATTTCTGTCTGAGGTAGCCATTTTAGTCATGCCAAGCACCTTGGTTTGGGGTTTCACTTATAGACATACAATGGAATATTATTCAGCCATAAAAAGAAATGAAGTACTGATAAGTGCTACAATATGGATGATCCTTGAAAACAGTATCCTGAGTGAAAGAAGCCAGGCAGAAAAGGCTGCATATTATGACTCCATTTATATGAAATATACAGAATAGGCAAGTCCATAGAGATAGAAAGCAGATTAGTGGTAACCAGGAATGGGGGGTGGGAGATAAGAGTAACTGCTTTATGGGTATGGGATTTCTCTTTAGGGTTGATGAAAATATTTTGGAACTCTATAGTGGTAAGGTTGTGCAACATTATGAATATACCAAATCCCACTGAATTATACACTTTAAAATGGTAAGTTTTATGTTATGTGTATTATACCATGTATATATGTGTGTGTGTGTGTGTACATACACACATGCATACAGGCATACACACACACAGGCATACACACACACATACACATGCCCTGGGTCCTTGGAGAGGTGGCTGGGGCAGGGAAAATATAAGACAATCCTTGAGCATCTTGCAATGCCAGAATGTAAGGAAGTGTTCAAGAAAAGATGAGGGTTAGGTGAAAGGATACAAGAGCCAACCTGAAAGTGCTCCCAATGGGCAAAGCTGGAACAATTTGAGTAGCAAAATAAGTAATAATAGTATTAGATTGTAACCCATAGAATAAAATGTAAATGCATGAATCCATACTGATATAAATAATTCATTAAATGAGGGAGAAGGGACAGCTCTCCCTTATAGAAGAATTTCAATGAATACATGTGGAAGGAATACAATCACACTAATGGAATGCTCCAGTAATAATTATTGCAAATGAGAGCCACTTACTTAACATCGTTAAAATTTGAGGAGAAACAGGATATTTTCATACTCTTCAAGAATCTCCCCCAAGATACTTATTAATTACATGGGAAAAATAGTAACTCTAGAGTAGATAAACCGTGGAGAAACAAGCATAACCAAGTGACAAAATTAACATCACCAATAAGATATATTGACATCATATACCCCTGATATGAAACACTGAGAAGGACATATCAATTCTGAGGTAGTCTTGCCAAAAATAATAACCTCAATCTAAGCATGAAAAACATCAGACAAAGCCAAATTGAGGGGCATTCTACACAGTAATTGGCCGATTCTCTTCAAATGAATCAAGATCATGAAAGACAAAGAGTATCTGAGGAACTATCTCATATGAGAGGTAACTAAGGAGACATAACAACTCAATGCAATCCAAGATCCTGAATTGGATCCTGACTATGAAAAGGACATTAATGGAAAGCTAATAACATCCAAATAGTTTAATTAACCATGCCACAGCTATGCTAACTTCTTACTTTTGATAATTGTGTCAGCACTATGTAGATGTTAGTATTAGGGGAAGCTGGGAAAAGGGTACAGGAACTCTCTGTACTTTTTTCCAATTTTTCTGAAAGTCTAAAACTATTTTAAAAAGTTTGTTTCTTTTCTTTCACTGAAGTAGACCACTGCCATATTTGAGAAGAGGTAAAGCAAGTCACAAATAACCATAAACAAAACAAACCAGAACCTTTTGAATTATGAAAGGAGAAGAAGATGGGAGTTGGAACATACGCAAGAGAATTAGATGCTGGTGGGATCTATGAGATGGGGCCAAAGTGGAGGTATGGTAGTTATGTTTGTGTGTCAACTTGGCTGGGCCTGGTTGAGTGGCTGGGCAGCTGGTGGTAATTATTCCCCATGATGAGACTGGCAATCAACTCCATGGTGGGATCTACCACAAGCAGCTGAGTAGTTGCCTTTGGGATGTGGTCTGCTTCCTGTATTTAAGGAGAAGCCTTCGGAATGGTCTTAAGCCTGTGGCACACTTGGACCCTGCATGTAGCCACGTCGTTGCTCAGCAGCCTGCTGTGCTTTGCTGACTTTGGGACTTACAATGGACTTAAGTTAATAGCCTGCCATGTGGTTTGGTAACATCGGGACTGTGACTTTTTACTTGTCAGCCTTGGGGCTTCTCAGCTTCAGCAGCCAGCAGCTGTCTGAGTAAAGAAACACCTCTGGACCCAAGGTTGAGGGGCTTTCACCCAGCCCCTAGAGCCTGGCACTTTGAAATTGGACTTAAAGCTTCCAAATTGTAAGAATAAACTCCTATTTGTTAAGGTCATCCCATTTGTGGTATATTTCTTGTCAGAGTGGCACTAGGTAACCAGAATAGGAGGGAAGCAAAAAACTCCCAGATACTTTTACCAATCTAGGGCAGAAGGGAGTTTTGATCAGTACCAGGGAAAGGAGTAAGGAAGTCAGCAAGATCCTAGCATCCTGTTCCCTTCTTCATCAATACTTTACTAGGCAAAAACATAGAATAGTGGTAGGGCAAGTCTATGAAGAGAGGGCCTAAGACTGCTCTAACATGTCTTTGCATCAGAGACGTACAGGAACATCCTCCAAGCATGAGAGAGGGCCAGAAGACCCAAAGGCCGCAGGATAAAGAAAATGTAGTAAAAGTATAGTCTCTTGACCAGGACACAGACATCTCAGCACACTGCAACCAAGAGATGCCCATGACCAAGGCCCAAAAACCCACTGCCACTGAGTCAATTCCAACTTACAGTGACCCTATAGGACAGAGTAGAAGTGCCTCATAAGGTTTCCAAGGTGATAAATCTTACAGAAGCAGACCGCCTCACCTTTCTCCCCTGGAGTGACTGGTGAGTTCAAATCACCAATCTTTTGGTTAGCAACCAAATGTTTTAACCACCGTGCCACCAGAGTTCTTTCATGGACCAGAAGCCATCCTAATCTGGAATGCAACGTAAGACCCCAGAAGTTAGACACACTTTGTTGCAGAGACCTGCAAAGGTAGAGGGAATCATGAACTAATTCATTTTTAACCTAAAAATGATGGAGTTTTCTCAGAAATAACTAAGCTTTTGTTTTCTGCCATTTAGCAGGATGAGACTCAATAAAGGGATTGAATGATAGAAAAATAAAGTGAGCTTTCTTTGCATACCTTAGTTCATGCTGGCTGTACTCACTGGTCATCCAGGTGGGATGCACTGCTGTGTGTTTCCTAGGGATCTGGAAGGTGCTTTGAGAGTGGGCTGGGCTCAGCTAGGGAGGCACAAAACATCACTGATGCTCTGAGTTTTTGTTTTCCCTACATTTGTTCTCTCAGGAGCACAGCTGTCACCAAGGGAAGACCTGCTGGGAAAGCAGAAGGCAGAAGATATGAACACAAGAAAGTGGTTGTCTGGGCAGATGCAGCAGAATCAGAGATGCCTGCGGAGGAGATGAGGCATGAGGAAAAAAGGGTCTCAACAAAGACACACGAGACGGCAGAGAAGGCAGAAGAGCGGAAATTAATGAAATCCTGGGCCCAGGGAATCAGTATCCGTGCATCAGGTCGGGGTCCCTCCCTCTGTGTTAAGCTCCCCCCTCTGCAAAGCATTTGTCCAGCCACACTCCTCAGAGAGTACTGGGAAGGGTCACAGGATCTTTTTATGAAGCATTTTAGGCCCTCAGATCACTCCTCCTTATCCATCGGGCAAACATTTCTGGCAGATGGACCTAACATTTATTATAGAACCATTCCTTTTTTTTATCCCCCCATCATAAGCACTTCCAAATTACCCGCTGTTGTTAATGATTCATAAGCTTCCACTCCTTCATGGAGTAAAATTCAGTTCTTCATTTTTCTTCTGACTTATTTTACTTAATAAAGCCCAATATATTTTGATGCAAATATTAGAGCACATGCCTTCCACTTTTAAAAATATCTTCCTTCCAAATGCTCTTGGCCCTTGTACCTCTAGCTGTACAATAATTCTACTGCAGATGAAACTGTCACAATCTAGAAAATCATTTTTCTGTCTTTTTGACAAGATTTCATTTGATTTTGGAATCATCTCCTGGCTACCCAGTAAATCAATATTACTCTCAACAATATATTTGTTCCATTCTGAACTCTGTGACAAGTTCATTGTTCCTACTAAGAAATATGTCTATCATGGTAGACCATGGAATCAGTTAGCTTACCTTAAAGGCCAGCTTGTACAACCTCCTTAGTTTACAGAGGTAGAAACAAAGACTGAGAGAGATGAGTGCCTTCCTAAAGGCCAGTCCTCACATTAGATGCTAACCCACCTTACATCTGGTGGTGTAAAGCCGTGTCTCATGTTTTTTTTATGTCATACTCCTTTTTAATCTTCTCTTCCCTGGTGTGGAAGTCATTTGTGACGTTTATCATTATTTCCTTTGGGTCACATAAGAGGAAGTAAGTATAGCCCTATGACTTGCTTTGGCCAATGAAACATGAGCAGAAGTGAAGTTCGTCACATCCACTTTAAGAACTGATACGTGATTCACCAAGTTCCCCTTTTGCTGTCACGGCAACAGACAACATACTAGATGATAAAGATTCCACCAACTGAGGACAATGAGGAGCAGAGTAAGGATAATTGGAGCAGCACTCCAGTTGACTCATATAGGTCATATAAGTGAGAAATAATCCCTCTTGGTTTTCAAGCCACTGAGATGTGGGGATTGTTTGTTACTACAATATAGCCTAGCCTATTTTGACTTGGCAAGCCCAAGCTACATCATCATTCCCATAATGCATCTCTGTGCGTAAAGCCTGAAGAGAGTAAACAATGCTGCAATCAGAATACAACTCCCTAAAACATTCCATATTCCAAGTATCACCCACATTCTTTCTTCCTCTTGGCTCATTTAGGGGTAGGGGATGTGGTTCATTACAAAGAATGAGCATTTTGATCGCTTCTCATTCTTGGAACTATTCTTCAGGTAAGTGCCTTATGGACATTTCCTCTAGTCTTAGAGTTAAAAACATAGTAAATTATATTACTTTAATAAGTTCAGTGCACCATGACTTCAAATGTATCATCCTGTATTTACACACACATCCATGAGCAAAAATCCATAGTTTTCTTTGAGACTTTTTATCTAGATCATTCTTAGCACTTCACAAGGTTCCTAACTTTACACGCACCAACATTATGGGAAATCTCTGCTTCAGAAACGTCTAGTCATCAGATCTTTTCAACTCAATAGTAATAAATTAATGGAAACTCTTCACAGAATAGTAAAAGAGCCTTGTGACCTTGGGTAAGTCATTTTGCCTCTCTGGGCCGTAAGTTTCCTCCTCTGTAAAATCAGTATACACTAATAGTACCTGCCTTGCAAGGTTACATTGAGGATGAAATGGGGCCATGCACATAGAATGGTTAATAAAAGGCCAAGTTCATAATTAGTGCATAATATTAACTATATTTGAGCCACATAATACTTAGAAATCTAGAAAGTAAACTCAGTTCAGACCTTGCCCTTTCTAAGAAGGGTGAATTCAGAAATTATTTGGTTCACTGAGTAGTGGCTTTCTTGAAAAGATGTAAAACCATAGCCCTGCCTCCCTGGTGAAGATTTTAACACACTTTTGAAACAAAGACAGATGGACAGGCAAATAGATACTCCTGACAGTTTAGGAAACCTTTCCAAGCACCATACAGATCCAGAAAGGAAAATCATTTAAAGGGTCAGACTTACACTTTTTCCATCTTTAACACTTGGACTTTTTCAGGTTTATAACAAAGCTCAGAAAATGCTAAGGCTGAAAGAAGAGTTGAGAGCTGCCAAGGAAATGAAAGATGAGGTAAGGCTCTTAACCCCTCTACATAAATGGGCTTGAACCTTTGTTACAGTCAGGGCTTAAAACCAGCTTGAACAGTTCCATCATGGCTGAAGCAAAACTGGAACAGACCCAGATGTTTAAAATTTGAGTGATCCAGAGCACTAACCAGAGTGGGAAAAATGATGTGTCAAAGCTCTGGAATGGGAGGTGCCGAAGAGCCCGGTGGGCCATTTCAGGAGCCCGATGCATGACAGTAGATTATCGCTAGGACTGTGCAGAGTGACATACATTCAAAGCAGCACATTCACCATCATCTTTGAACTGGACACAGATGTTTTCCACACAGCCAGTCAAGAGATCTGGTTGCTATGCAACATGCGTGCTGCCCTTGTTCTCTAAGAGGGAGATTCCGTTTCCAGAAGGGCTTCAACCTGTAATTTTTCTCATTCTGGTTATCACTTCAGTTCACATTTAAAAATTTTGGTTCTATCCCATTGTCACTTTGTCAGCCATAACTGAACTGGGCTAAACCAGTTTGAAGCCTTGATTATAAGTGAATTCGTCAAGTAACATGATTCAGAATTCCAGTAGTATTACAAACATTCATGGTCAAAGGAGGGCAGCAGAGCATAGTGTTTAAGAACCCAGACTCCAGTCTTGGGCCAGGTTCAAATGCAACATCAGTATGATGTTGGGCATGTTACTTATCCTCTCTGAAATTCCTTTGCCAAACCTAGAAATAGGAGCCCTGGTGGTGTAGTCCACCACTCATCTGTCAGTTTGTCGTACTGTAGTGGCTTGTGTGTTGCTGTGGTGCTAGTAGCTAATTACTAGCAAGGTCATCTGAGGTGGACAGGTTTCATCACAGCTTCCAGACTAAGATAGACTGGGAAGAAGGACATAGTGGTCTACTGCTGAAAAAAAAAAGGCCACTGCAAACCTTATGAACAGCAGCAGAACACTGTCTGATACAGTGCTGGAAGATGAGCCCCTCAGGTTGGAAGGCACTCATAATATGACTGGGAAAGAGTGCCTCCTCAAAATAGAGCTGACCTTAATGACATGGATGGAGTAAAGCTATTGGGACCTTAATTTGATGGTGTAGCATGACAAAAATGAAAAGAAACATCTGTAAACATCAATTAATAATCAGAATATGGAATCTATGAAGTATGGATCTAGGAAAATTGGAAATTGTAAAAAATGAAATGTAATGCATAAAGATCAATATCCTAGGCATCAGTGAGCTGGAAAGGACTGGTATTGGCCATTTTTAATCAGACAACCATACAGTCTACTATGCCAGAACTAACAAATTGAAGAGGATTGGTGTCATTGTCAAAAAGAACATTTCAAGGTCTATGCTGAAGTACATATGCATACAAGGAAAACTCATTGACATGACTGTTATTCTAATTTACACACCAACCGCTAAAGTCAAAGATGAGGAAATTGAAAAGTTTTACCAAGTTTGAAAGTCTGAAGTTGATTTAAAAAAAAAAAAAAAGGCAATCAAAAGACGTTGATGATTACTGGTCACTGGAAGGTGCAATTTGGAAACAAAGCTGGATCAGTAGTTGAGAAATATGGCCTTGGTCATAGAAACGATGCTGGAGATATCATGATAGAATTTTGCAAGATTAAAGACTTATTCATTGCAAATACCTTTTCTCAACAATATAAGCAGTGAATGGAATACACAGGAATGAAATCAACTACATCTGTGGAAAGTGGTGCTAGAGAAGCTCAGCATCATCAGTCAGAACAAGGCCAGGGCTTTACTGTGGAACAGACCATCAGTTGCTCACATGCAAGTCAAGTTGAACCTGAAGAAAATTAAGACAAGTCCACAACAGGCAAAATATGACCTTGAGTATATCCTACCTGGATTTAGAGACCATGTCAAGAAGAAATTTGATGCAACCAATGACCAAAGACCAGACGAGTTATGGGAAGACATCAAGGACATCATACATGAAGAAAGCAAAAGGTCATTAAAAATACAAAGGAAGAAAGAAAAAGTCAAAATGGATGTCAGAAGAGAGTCTGAACCTCGATATTGAATACAGAGTAGCTAAAGGGAATGGAGGAAATGATGAAGTAAAAGCTGAACAGATGATTTCAAAAGCAGCTTGAGAAGACAAAGTATTATAATGAAAGTGCAAAGAACTAGAGTTAGAAAACCAAAAGGGAAGAACATGCTCAGAATTCCTCAACCTAAAAGAACTGAAGAAAAAATTCAAGCCTTGAGTTGCATTATTGAAGGATTCATGGGCAAAATATTAAATGATGCAGGAAGCACCAAAGGAAGACGGATGGAATACACAGAGGCACTCTCCCAAACAGGATCACTCAGTGTCCAGCCATTGCAGGGGGAGTGTGTGATCCAGAACCAACGGTATTGGAGAAAGAAGTCCAGGCTGCTTTGAAGGCACTGGCAAAAAACAAAGCTCCAGTAACTGATGGAACACTTGTTGAGATGTTTCAACAAACAGAGGCAACACTGGAAGCATTCACTCTTATGCCAAGAAATCTGGAAGACAGGTATCTGGCCAATTGACTGAAAGAGATCCATATTTGTGCCCATCTCAAAGAAAGGTAATCCAGCAGAATGTGGAAATTATCAAGTCATATCATTAATATCACACGCAAGCAAAATTTAGCTGAAAATAATTTAAAAATGTTTCTGACTCATAGTGACCTCCGTTGAGTTTCTGACACAGTAAATCTTTACGGAAGTAGATTGCCCTATCTTACTTCCGAGGAGTGGCTGCTGGGTTTGAACCACCAGCCTTCTAGTTAGCAGTCAAATGCTTTAGGCACTGTACCACCAGAGCTCACCTTTGTTTGTTTGTTTGTTTTTGGTTTGGCAGTACATAGACAGGGAACTGCCAGAAATTCAAGCCGCATTCAGAAAATGATGTGGAAGGAGGATATCACTGCTGATGTCACATGGATCTTGGCTGAAAGCAAAGAATACCAGAATGATGTTTACCCGTGTTTTATTGACTATGTAATGGCATTTGATTGTGTGGATCATAACAAATTATGGATAACATTGAGAAGAATGGAAATTTCAGATACTTCATTGTGCTTATAAGGAACTTATAGATAGATCAAGAGGCAGTCATTTGAACAGAACAAGGGAATACTGCTTGGTTTAAAATGGAGAAAGGTGTGTATCAGGGTTGTATCCTTTTCCCATACTTATTCAGTCTATATGCTGAGCAAATAATATGAGAGGCTGGATTATAGAAAGAAGAATGTGACATCAATATTGGAGGAAGACTCATTAACCATTTGGGGTATGCAGATGATGCAGCCTTGCTTGCTGCAAGTGAAGAGGACTTGAGGCACTTACTGATGAAGATCAAAAACTACAGTTTTTAGTATGGATTACATCTCAACATAAAAAAAAATAAAAATCCTCACAACTGGACCAATAAGCAACATTACAATAAATGAAGAAAAATATTGAAGTTGTCAAGGATTTAATTTTACTTGGATCCACAATCAATACCCATGGAAGCAGCAGTCAAGAAATAAAACAACATACTGGATTGTGCAAATCGGCTGCAAAAGACCACTTGAAAGAGTTTTAGAGCAAAGATGACACTTTGAGAAGTAAGGTGAGCCTGACCTAAGTCATGGTTATTTTCATTTGCCTCATATGCATGCTAAAGCTGGACAATGAATAAGGAAGACTTAAGAAGAATTGATGCAATAGAATTATGGTGTTGGGGAAAAGTACTGAATATACCATGGACTGCAGAAGAACTAACAAATCTGTCTTAGAAGAAGTATAGTCAGAATGCCCCTTACAAGTGACAATGGTGAGACTCTGTCTCACATACTTTGGCCATATTATCAGGAGGGATCAGTCCCTAGAGAAGCACGTCATGCTTGTAAAGTAAAGAGTGAAAAAAGGAAGACCACCACCAAGATGGATAGAAACAGGGCTGCAACAGCAGGCTCAAGCATAGCACTGATTGTGAGGCTGGCGCAGGACTGGGCAGTGTGTCACTCTGCTGTACAGATTGGAGAAGAGCTGCCCCTTCAAAGTAGAGTTGATGGCACCTAACAACAACAACAGTGGTGCAGTGATCAAAGTGCACAGGTGCCAACCAAAAGGTCAGTGTTTTGAACCCACCAGCCACTCAGCAGGAAAAAGATGCAGCAGTCTGCTTCCATAAAGATTCCCCGCTGCCACTGAGTCACTTCTGACTCGTAGCAACCCTACAGGGTGGAGTGTAATGGAAACAGACTGCCTCATATTTCTCCCGCAGAGAGACTGGTAGGTTTGAACTTCCAACATTTTGGTTAGCCAGTGCTTTAACTGCTACACCACCAGAGCTCCTTCCATAAAGATTACAACTTTGGAAACCCTGTGAGGCAGTTGTACTCTGTCTTTTAGGGTCACTATTAGTTGAGATTGACTCAACAGCAACAGGTTTGGTTTAGGTTGTAACCTAGAAAATAAGGATAATAAGCAGTTATTTCAAAGGCCTGCTGTGAGGATTAAATGAGATATCAGTGCTTGACACATAGGACCAAACCAAAAAACACTGCCATCAAATTGATTCTGACTCATCGCGACCCCCATTGGGTTTCTAAAACTGTAAATCCTTATGGAAGCAGACTGCCTCATCTTCTTCTTGTGGAGCCAATGGTGGGTTCAAGCCACTGACCTTTTGATTAACCACCCGATGCCTTAACCACAGCGCCACCAGAGCTCCTTTGGCACAAACCCTTTGCCATTGAGTGGATTCTGACTCATAATGACCCCTGCTGGGTTTCCAAGGCTGTAAATCATTATGGAAATAGACTGCCTCATCCTCCTCCTACAGAACTGCTGGTGGGTTTGAACTGCTGAGCTTCTGGTTAGCAGGCAGATGCCTTACCCACTACATGAAGCACTTTCTAAATAGTGGCTGTTGTTGCCAACATTCTCTCTCTTCTGGAATGTTATGAAAATGGAGTTTTTTAATTTGCTTTAATATGTTGATTGAAATATGTTTACATATTCCTTAACTTTTTCCAGAATGAATGTAAGGTGACTGTTTCGGTTACCATAAATTATCACACACGTTAACCTTGGCCAATGAAACATGGGAAAAAGTAAAATGTGTTGCTTCCACTTTATGAATGGGGTATGTGATTCACCAAGGTCCCTTACTGCTGCCAGGGCAACAGGCAACATACTAGATGATAGAGTGTGACACTACCAAGTGCTGAGAAGCTTCTAAAAGAGGTGTGGCAAATTTCAGCTCCTTTCCTACTGGCTTACTGGAGAAGCTGTATAGACTCACTGCCAGGGAACAAGGATGAAGTTTTCTAGAAGGCCATTCCTTCAACTCAGCTGATAATTTTGCAGCTCCTTTGATGTTGTTGTTGTTGTTGTTATGTGCCATAGAGTCAGACCTGACTTATAGCGACCCCTCCTTGGGTTTCCGAGGCAGTATCACTATGGAAGTAGATTGCCCGACCTTCCTTCCGAGTAGCAGTACATAGAAACCAATACTACTTTACATCTAAGGTACTCCTTACATATTTCCCCAAGTTCTGTGCCTTTTTGTACCATAGCACTTTCAGGAGGACTAAAAGAACTACTGTTATAGTCCAAGAAATAGTCAAAACCAAAAAATAAACTGCCACTGTTTTTAGCATTACCACCAACACACCACGTGTTCCGTATACTAGGTCACCTGTCTTTTACAGCAAGTTAGCATAACAATTCATTCCACAAAACTTTCAGACACCAGGAAGAGAAGGGACAGAAAGAATTCTATAAAAACAATGATATAAATTTGAAGGGGAAAATATTTTAAATTTAATTATTTTATCAAGAAGCAAACACTAAAAATATCCTTTTGTTTTGCCCTTGGGCAAGCAAGAAAAATTGAACAGTTTTATGCATCCCTCCCACTCCCTACCCCCCAAATAAAATAAAGAAAGATCTGCTGCAACAGTCCTTAGTGTCTGCAGCCCAAGTCAATTTATACTCTTGGTAAGTCAGTCCAAATTCTAAAGGCATCAAACATTTCCCTGTTAGAACAAAGGGAAGAAAATCCATTTTGGGACAAAGTTATTGAAGATGAAGGAAGGTGTGTCTTCAGTGCGAGAACTGCCTGCTGTCAGGTGATTTCTTGCTAATGTTTTTAAAGATCCTGGACTTTTCAACCTTTTTGGCTTTCTGGTAGCTGAAACCACCACCTCCTCCTCGCTTTTTAAGTTTGCCTTCATTACTGTTCACATTCAGATCAACAAAAGGAGGCACCTTGAAACCAAATGACAAAGCAACTTGAGGCAAATTCAAATTATTAACATTAAAGATTTGTTTCAGAGAATGAGAATCATATGCTCGAATATATGACTTATATGCTTCCTGGGCTGATGAGCCAGGTATTATTCTAGGAGTTGATGATAAAGCGTTGAACAAAACAGATAAAGATCTCTGTTGTCCTTACCTTCTTTTGGAGCATACCTTCTAGTGGAATAAATTCCCAAGGATGTTATGGAAAAAAGTATGTAGCTACTGCCCAACCGCCAATAAAAATCAGCCCACATTCCATAGATGGCTGACCTCTGCCATATGCCATGTGTATCTCTAAACCACTTACTTATATAGTTTGCCAATTTTAAAAGAATTTAGAACACAATAGAATATACTCATACTTCAGGGCATGAACATAATTGGTTCCAAGTTTTTTACAGGCAAAACCTTGTATAAATGCTTATTAATTCCCATCATAAGTAATGCAAAAACTGTAGTGTTTCTATAAATGGAAAAGTAAACTCCAGAATCAAGTTAGTAATATCCTTAATAGTATTGAGAATTACTGTGGATAAATAAAAAGTCTATTATTATACAAGTAAAATGTAACAATTCCTAAAAGAGCATTAGTTTTTCAGATTTCATGCTTTTTAAAGCATTTCTTTCACCATAAATAGTTAAGTGTTTGTGGTGGTTTTCCATTGTTGAAGATTTGTTCTCCTCCTAAGTCAAAGATGATAACTTTTATGGCGTGATTGGTTGACTCCAATATATCTCTGAAACTGCCACTCAAGCTTCCTTATTCACGTGCCAAATCACTGGGAATGCTGCCCTTTGAATCTGTGTTATGCTCTTGGGCTCTGAGAAGGCTCCTGAATCAGAAGCTTCAGTTTAACATTAGCTTCCAGTTTGTCCTCAAGAAGAAGCATGAGACCATCTTTCAATACTTTGAAACCTAAAGGAAAATTACTTCCTTTCTTTGGAATATGTGTTTAAGAAGGCATACTTTTTTGGGGAAAATAATAATAATACAGAAAACTTGCTTCAGTAAATAACCTGTTTTCCAATATTTATCATGAGTGCGGTCAACACCGCAGTATCAGCACTCACCATTTTGCCAGTGGGTTGGCAGTTGTTAATGATGTCACATGCTCTCAACAGAATGACTGGGCTCCTACCTCTTATTTCCAGCAAATTTAAAATCTACGTACATGGCTTATGTGAGTGAAAACTCGCCTAGTGTCAGGAGGCTTGTGATCTCAGCCATCCTTAATGACTTCAGATCCAAGCCAGGATCAGATGGTGCCCAAGGGTCAGCATCATGACTCTCAGTGCATCCCATGCCCAGTACTGGCTGGAGAGCTATGATTGATGAAATGTCAGATTAAATCAATTCCTACTGCATACTGATACTCAGAAAGCATCTGCCTGGGCTTACCCTTCATAAAGCAGATAGGATTCTAAACAGTGTGATTTGACCTCTGTGCAAGATATTAACAAGTAATTAGGTTTACTGGGACCCCAGAAGCACTTGTCTTTCTGGAGTTCTATGGCAAGCCCAGCCTCCTTTTACAACTACCCACGGTAAAAAGATGGTTTGTAGTTCATGGAAATCACCTTCCTGCTCTCCCAGAGCCTTCACAGCTGTTCAGATGAATCAGAATCCCCTTGTGAGTTGGACTTTAAGAGTAAATGGTCAGGTCTTTATTTCAAAAGCTAATTTCATTTGGCATCCAGCAAAACCCATTATTTACGCAACTAATTTAAGAAATTTTCAAAGAAAGATTATTTAGTCCAAACCTCTGTTATAAACGAAGAAACTGCCTCAGAGACTCAGAGTCAATGCTAATGTCCAATCTGATGAGATCATTTACATTAAAGATCCATTTCTAAAATTCTGGTGGTGCCACAAATTGGGCTAGTGCATCTTCTGCTCAGAGGACATCCAAACCTGGAGGGAAGGGGGATTTTCTCACTGACCTGAAAGAGAGCATTTAGCTTTTAACTTAGAGAGGCTCGAGCTATCATTGATATTTTGTGAGTCCACAGTGTGCTAAGCACCATTTGGGACAACTGGTGACATGGTCCTCCCTTTAAAATACATATAGTCAATATCAAATCAAGAGTATAGGGCACTTGGCTAGAGCAGCCATTGTGTTATCACTTAATCTTTTCAGACACACCCAGGAGAGAAAGTTTGGTGGCAAGAATGGAGAGGATCCCTGGGGTTCAGCTCCTCAACAAGCCTTCCCACCTTATAGTGTGGCAGCCAGGAGAAAAAGGATTTAAAGCAGTAAAAGCAAAGTCCTGCTCCTTGTTGGGTCAAGGATTTTGTTCTCAAGTTAGAAAACAGTGTCTGTACACCTTTTTTTTTTTTTTTTTTAAGCCACTCTACACTTATTCTCTTAAGAGAGTCCCTGGTAACTGTCTTAATGGTAATTACATGCTTAGGGCAGTTGACATCCACTGTTGTTTTTCTGGAAGCAAGGAACAAGGGAAGGGAGAAAAAGGGAGGGGGGAGAGTTTTGAGATAATGAAATCCTTTTAATGACAGAGCCCTGCCGTTAACCTAATTAAACCGTAAAGTGGTTAAAAAAAAAAAAAAAAAAAATCCAGGTACTAAATGGAAATGAAGAAATAAATCAGCTGAGACAGCAGCACTTCTGGGAAACCTTCTCAATTCCGAATCTCTGACACTGCAGTGTCCGATTCTCACGTTTATCCTTTGTCTCCCCTTGGCCTTGCACAGAGGTTGCTTAAACTGACCTGTCCAGTAAGGCTTGATTTATGATGTCCATATCAGGTCTGCAGTACCCCTGGGAATATGGGTTATGTATCTCATATATTTCAGTAGCAGACCAATCAGTGGCATGTGATGGCAGAGCAGTGGCAGTGGGCTTTGCTGCTAACCAGCTAGGGGACCTTGGGCCCTGTGACTCAGATCTCTTCCCCATTTTTGTGGCTTCTGTGTGTATTTACAGCTGCAACTCTCTGAGAAAGACTACCTTTGGGTTATCGGCATTGCTTTGGCTATAGGAAGTATTTAGGAGCTTAGATGCCATAGGGCTGCTTTTGGTACTGATGCATGAGTCTGACATCCCAACTTTCATTGTCTCCAGTCAGGACAAACTCTAAGGTATAACTTACACTCTGGAGTTCTCTGAGGGATCTGACTAAAGATACAGGACTTTGTCTGGAATAGCAAGCACCCTATCTTGGTTTCTTCCTCATCCCTGTCCTTACCCTCACCTGCTTACTGATTTATCTTGGGAGCATTTCATTAATTGAGCTTGTGAATTATCACCTCAGAGCCCGTTGCTGAGTAATCTCACCTAAAAAAAGGCACCCACCACAAAAGCTCTGGGCCTCACTTCTAAGACCTAAAGCTTCGAGACGGTAATGCCTGTGCTCACGAGTGTGAGGAAGAGCCAGCACAGTGGCTGAACAACGAACAGGCACAGACACGCCCCTGAGCCCATTGCCATGGACCTGATTCTGAGTCAGCAGCCCAATGGTAGAGAGTCAAACTGCCCCAGGCTTTCCAAGGCCATAATCTTTATGGAAGCAGACTGTCTGATCTTCTGCAGAGAGGCTGGTGGGTTTGAGCCACTGACCTTTCAGAGAGCAGCTGAGTGCTTAACCACTGTGCCACCAGGGCTCCTTTGACAGTCCACTAGGTGCCTGGAATTATTCTACTCTGACAGGGCAAATGCCTGTGCTGCGCCCCAGCAGTGTGGTGAAGATTAATTAATATAAATAAGTAATTGAATATGCAGAGCACTTAGACGTCTTTCAACGGCTCCTGTGTAAACATTACACACGATGAGGAACAACAGCTAAGGGTTGATGGACAAATTTCCAACAAATTTAAAGTCTCTGTCAACCTGTTAAGTAATCATTTTCTTGATAGTTTGTAATTTATGCTTTTGTTTTTCTGGCTGCCTAGATGGGGGAGAGAGACAGAGAAGTGAGCAGCCTGAACAAAAAGCTCTTGAACCTACAAACTGACATCAAGAATCTCCATGATGTCTGCAAGAGACAGGGGAGGACTCTGCAGGAGAATCAGCTCTGTGAGGAGGATGAGATGATGACCAGCAGCCAGGTGAGGGAGTCAGGAGCTGTCACCTACCTCTGCTCCCTTGAGCAGAACAGTAGAGAGTTCTTTCATTGGTCAGACGACAACATGGATGGAGCAGACAATGAGACATCATTAAACACACACCCCCTAAAATCCATGCAAGTGGAAAACACAATGCTAGTCCTCCGGATTTTGCAGTCTAGCTATCTCCAAGGTAATATATACTTGAGAATCTGTCTTTTCCTTCTCTGATCATTCACACCTGCATTAATAGTACCTGAAGCCCACTGGCCTGAAAATACCAGCTCATAGCTATATGAGTACTTTCTCTTAGTAAATCTTAGATAAACTTCTAAGTCAACCATGAAAATAAACCATCCCACTTGTTCCCAGATATCACTTCATCAGTGAAACAGATGTTTTCATTGCCATCTGCAATTCTCTGTTTGTGAGGTAGTGTTCTTGATTTTTGTTTTGCTTTGTTTCCTGGATGCCAGAACCCAATTCTAAGAAAAGCTGCAAGTGCCAAAGCACTAATGACCCTAGAAGCAGCCCTCAACCAATGACAGATGGGGAGGTGGTCGATTAAACAACATGTATGCCTTGCCCCTTTGTGAGTAATAAGACATGTTCTTTGCTATCTTACAGAGTTCCTTAATAGGACTAACCTCCAGTTGCCTGCAGTGGTAATTGCCTTGATGATCTACCCACTGCCATCAAGTCGATTCTGACTAACAGCAACCCTATAGGACAGAGCAGAACTGCCCCCATAGGGTTTCCAAGGCTGTAAATCTTTATGGAAGCAGACTATCTCATCTTTATCCGGCTGGTGGATTCAAACCACCACCTTTAACGACTGCACCACCAGAGCTCTTTGCCTTGATGATAGCACACCCTTTATCAACTTCCTTCCCTTCTTTTGTCTCTGTTCCCAGCTTCCCTACTAGAGTTTCATTGGGGGCTTTGAAACAGTGCATTCAGGTTTGGCTCCTGCTGAGAATTTGCTTTTCCACCCTAGATATACTGAATCAGAATCTACATTTTAACAAGATCACCCTGGTTTCACCTCCCAAATAAACTACTGTTTGCACTCAGCTCCTTGTCACAGGTCCTATTTCTGGAATATTCAAGCCAAGATGCTCAGTCACACTCATCCTACATGTGCAAATAGTTAAGACCTTCTGGCATGACCCTCTTTCTCAAGACTGTGGTTTGAACCAATCCTTATCTGTATTATAGGCAATTCTTCAGTTGAAGCTACTTCATTTCATCCTCAGGTTTTCTCTAAATCTCGGATTGTTACTCTAGTCTCTCAGTTTATCCACACAAGCTATAGAGCCAGCTGGGAGATATTTCCTTCAGCTCCCCCAAACCTTTGGCTTGTCAAGAATGTCCTGCTTGTGGTCTGCATTTCTGTGTGGGGCTGGAGTTCTTGGTAAACGTGAAGCAAAGACTGGTGCACAGACCTGCTGCTGGTCCTCCAAGTTTCCCTCTCAGCTGCCATTTAAGCAACCAGCTCTTCAACACTTGTGGTGAGGGATGAGGTCTCCTTTAATTATGTCTGTTAGAGTTCTCCCAGGATGTGCCACCTTGCTAGAGAAACCACACATTGTTCCTCTGCGATGCCCTAAACCCCACCAGCGCAGCAGTTCTGCCTTCACTCACTGAGCATTGCTGCCCTTTCCCTGGGAACGCACAGAGACAGAAAAACCTATTGGCTTTCTTAAGTGAACCTCAGGAAGAAGATGATCATAATTCACTTCTTTCTAAATATTAACATTTTAGAATACTGCCACCATTGCTGTCGTGAGTTTACTTATTCCTCCAGTCAGGGGAAGCCATGTGGTTTATAAATGCACCTGGCAATGTGGAAGGAGAAAGGTATTAAATCTCATTTTATTATTCTAATTGCCCAGAAGCAGGTCTAACAGCTTGAAATAAGCTTTAAAACCAGCTCTTTTTTTTTCCCCCCAAGCACTTAGTGCAGAATTTAAATTGCAGACTATGCATACAAATACACAATTACATATAGAATTATACTCAAAAGAGTATCTCAAAGTGAAAAGAGAAAAGGACAAAGGAAATAGCAAAATAAAATGATGATGAAACACAAAAAGGCAGGGCCTTTTGAGCAGTTTTCCCAAGCTTCTTTGGCCCCAGTGGTGTCGTGGGGAGCAGACCCTGACATTCAATAGGGCTGAGATTGTGAAATTGAGCTCTGGAGTACATGGAGGATATTATTTTCAGCACAAAATTATGTAAAGCAAATTTAATTCCTGCAGATAAAAGTAATTAGTTGAATATGTAAAGATAAATGGAATCTTGATGGAAATTATCATCATACAGAAATCATTTTGAATGATTTGGAATGTAAAGAAAAAAATTAAAATATTAATCTGCTAAATGCAATGTGGAATTGTACATTAGATCCTGGAACAGAAAAAAAGATCTTAGTGAAAATACAAGAAATAAAAATAAATAAATAAAATCTTCAGTTTAGTTAATAGTGTTCTACCAATGTTACCTTCTTAGTTTGAAAAAAATGTACCATATTTATGTAAGACGTTAACATTAGGGGAAGCTGAGTGTAGGATATACAGGAATTATCTCTGCTATTGCAACTTTTTGGTAAATTTAAAATTTTTCTAAAATGAAATTATCTTAAAAAGTAAATCTCTGGTAAGCAGAGGTCTAAGCCACAAAGATGTATCCAAAAGAAATGCATGTTACTTAAACACACAGTTTTACCACTCTCCCAAAACATACAAAATGCAACTTGTAGAAGACATAAAAAGTAACAGATAAACATGTCTAGTGACATAATGCTAAACTAGAACAACACAGACAATGGCCATACACATGGCATATGATCAAGGAAGAAGTCCTTCCTGAAGGAAGAAGTCGAAGCTTCACTGAAGGACTTGGCAAAGAACAAGGCTCCAGGAATTGATGGAATACCCACTGAGATGTTTCAACAAATGGATGCCATGCTGGAGGCACTTACTTGTCTATGCCAAGAAATTTGGAAGACAGCTACCCGCCAACTGACTGGAAAACATCCATATTTGTACCCATTCCAAAGAAAGATGATTCCACAGAATGTGGAAATTATTGAAGAATATCATTAACATCACATGCAAGTAAAATCTTACTGAAGATAATTAAAAATGGTTGCAGCAATATATTGATAGAGAACTTCCAGAACTGCAACCTGGATTCAGAAGAGGATGTGAAACAAGGGGTTATCATTACTGATGTCAGATGGATCTTGGCTCAAAGCAAAGAATACCAGAAAGATGTTTACTTGTGTTTTATTGACTATGCAAAAACATTTGATTGTGTGGATCATAAAAAATTATGGATAACATTGAGCAGAATGGGAATTCCAGAACACTTGATTGTGCTTATCAGGAATCTGTGCAGAGACCAGGAGGCTGTCGTTCAAACAGAACAAGAGGATACTGCATGGTTTAAAATCATGAAGGGAGTGTGTCAGGGTTGTATCCTTTCACCATACTTATTCAATCTGTATGCTGAATAAATAATTTGAGAAGCTGGATGATATGAAGAAGAATGTGGCATCAAGATTGGAGGAAGAATCATGAACAACCTGTGATACACAGACAACACAACTTTGCTTGCTGAAAGTGAGGATGACTTGAAGCACTTACTGGTGAAGATTAAAGACTACAGTCTGCAGTATGGATTACATCTCAACATAAAGAAAACGAAAATCCTCACAATTGGACCAATAAACAGCATCACAATAAATGGAGAAAAGATTAAAGTTGTGAAAGATTTCATATTACTTGGTTCTATAATCAACACCAATGGAAGCAGCATCAAGACATCAGAGGATGTATTGCTGCTCTGGGCAGATCTGCTACAAAAGACCTCTTTAAAGTGCTGAAGAGCAAAGATATCTCCTGGAAGACTAGGGTGCACCTAACCCAAGCCATAGTATTTTCAATCGCTTCATATGCATGAGAGCTGGACAATGAACGAGGAAGACCAAAGAAGAGTTGATGCTTTTGAATTGTGGGGTTAGCAAAGAATACTGAAAGTACCATGGACTTCCAATAGAACAAATAAATCTGTCCTGGAAGAAGTGCAGCTGGAATGCCCCTTGGTAGCGAAAATGGCCAGACTTCATCTCACCTACTTTGGTCATGTTGTGAGAAGGGACCATTACCTGGAGAAGGATATCATGATTGGTAAAGTGGAGGGTCAGCAAAGAAGGAGAAGGCCCTCAGTGAGATGGAGTGACACAGTGGCTGCAACGATGGGCTCAGGTATAGCAAGGATTGTGAGGCTGGCATAGGGCCAGGCACTGTTTCATTCTGTTGTACACTGGGTCGCTATGAGTTGGAGCCAACTCAAAGGCACCTAATGACAACAACAGAATTATGTGGAAAATGTCTCCATGTCTGTAAGATAGACCTTCTACAACAAAGACTTAAGAAAACAAAGAAACAGCTATGGGTGACAATGCTAGATCCCAGAGCTTCGAAGGAGAGGATAAAGAAGTAAATCAATTACCAGTGAGAGGAAGAGACTGCAAGAAAACAGTGATCAAGGAGCAGTAGTAAACTGCCAAGCAGCACAGCACAGCCATTCTGAATTATTATAAGCAGCATTCTGATCTAGGTGGGAACCTAAGAGCCAGCTGCACTTGCCCAGTGCACAAGCACCACATTAGTGATCAGGCAACCGGAGGAACGTGATCTCCCATAACAACACAATAACAGCAACGGCAGTTTGGAACCAGTGACCCTACCCAGCCATACCCACCACACCTGCTTCCCCACCCACTGGTTTAGTAGCACCACCCACTCTAGCACCACTAGATTGACAACATATGATGGCCAACACCTGCCCAGCCTGCCCTCAGCTGCTCTGCATGGTCAGTGATCAGAGATTTGTGTCTGCTCCCACCTGCTACCAATGAGAACAGTGCTGCACACCCCAGTGCTGCCAAACTAATAACCAGAGTAACATGCATGCCCACTTGCCCAAAGATATTAAAACAAAACAAAAAATCGAAGTGAAGCAAACCAACATATAATCGAGAAATTAATATAATGCTAAAGGGAGTCCTTCACACAGAGAACCAACCACAGCAGACAACAACTGGAGATTAAGAAACACGACAACATCACCTGGAGATCAACCCAGATATGAAAGAACCAAAACTAAAATAAGCCTACAAGACTGAAAATAGGGAACCAGAGATGTCATTTTATAAATAATAAGGCAACAGATAACTTCAAATTACACACACACACACACACACACCAGGACAAGATGGCTCAAACAAATGACCAAAATACAGGGCCAGAAAGTCTTCTGGAAGAGGAAGAAATGCTACTGGAATTACCTGATGAGGAATTCAAAAGAATTATATTTAGGTACCTTCAACAGATTGAGAGAAAGTTTGAGGAAACCACAGACAAAATTAAGGAAAACACAGACAAAACTCTATAATAATAATAACACAAGAACAAATAAAATAAATGGAAAATTAGAAACCATGAAAAAATAGCAAATAAAAATCCAGAAGATTAATATTAAAATTTCAGAAATAGGTAATGCATTGGAAGGATAAATGAGTAAAACAGAATTAATGGAACACAGAATTAGCAAGACTGAAGACAAATCTCTTAATAGCAATCTGTTAGAGGAACAATCAGAAGATAAGAACAACAAAAATGAAGTCTAAAAATTGTATGGGACACTATCAAGAAATAACTTATAGATGATCACAATTCCAGAACCGGAAAAGGCAAAAAGAAGCACCAAGAAAGTTGTTGAAGATTTGCTGGAAGAAAACTTCCTTAATATCATAAAAGAAAAGGAGATACACATTCAAGAAGCTCAATGAATCCCAAATAGGATAGGCCCCTAAAGAATATCACCAAGACATATCGTAACTAACTTTCCAAAGACAAAGACAAAGAAAGAATCCTGAAATCAGTTTAGGAAAAAACAAATGTCACTGCAAAGGAGAACCAATAAGACTAAGCTCTGATTTCTCAGCAGACACCATGAAGGCAAGAAGGCAATGGGATTATGTATATAAAATCCTGGAAGAAAAAAATTGCCAACTAAGAATTCCATATCCAGCAAAACTGTCCATCAAATACGATGGCCAAATTACAACATCCCCATACAAACAGAAATTAAGGGAATTTGCAAGAATCAACCAGACCAACCTTATAAGAAATGCTAAAGGGAATCTTTCACACAGAGAACCAACAACAGCAGAGAACAACTGGAGATTAAGAAACATAATAACATCACCTGGAAATCAACCCAGATATAGAAGTACCAAAAATAAAATAATCCTACAAGATTGAAAATAGGGAACCAGAGATGTCAATTTGTAAATGATGATGACTACAAAGGAAAAAGGGAACAAATGATACAGTAACAGAACTTCCAAATGGAAAGGAAATCAAGATGATATAGATAGAATGGACTGCTTTAAACTTGGGAAGATAATAATAAATTACAGATTAACCTAAAAGAAAATTAATAAACCCTCTAACCAAAATAAAAAAGAAGAAAACCATAAAGTCCAATAACAATTGCAACAAATGAAATGATAAGAGAATGAACTCAGCAGAAAAAAATATATTGAACAAAGGCACGGGAAAAAAACAGCAAAATGGCAGTCATAAATTTCTATCTATCAATAATTACACTGAATGTAAATGGATTAAATGCACCATTCAAGAGACAGAGAGTAGCAGAATGGATAAGAAACATGTGTCATCAATATGCTGTCTACAAAGAGAAACATAAACTAAAAATCAGAGAACGGAAAAACATAAGCAAATGGCAACCAACAGAGATCAAGAGCAGCAATATTAATTTCTGATAAAATAGACTTTAAAGCAAAAAAAAAAAAAAACAAAAGAGACAAGGAAAGACATTATATAATAATGAAAAGATCAATCGAACAAGAGGACATAGTCATGATAAATACCTATGCACCCAATGAAAGAGTCCCCAAATACATAAATTAAACTTTAACAGAATTGAAAAAAGAAATAGACAACTCTACAATAATAGTAGGAAACTTTAAAATACCACTATACCACTTTTGATTAAGGACAGAGCAACTAGAAAGAAACTCAACCAAGATACAGAAGATCTAAACAACACAATCAATCAACTAGACCTCATAATTGTATACAGAACAGTCCATCCCAAAACAGTACAATACATGTTTTTTTCCACTGCACATGGAAAATTCTCTGAATAGACCATATGTGAGGCCACAAAGCCTGAATAAATTTAAAAACATCAAAGTACTACATAGCATCTTCTCAGATTACAATGTTATAAAATTAGAAATCAACAAGATCATCAAAGGAAAAAAATAATCAAATACATGGGAATTGAATAACATCCTGCTTAAAAACTACTAGGTAATAAAAGAAATAAAAAATTCCTTCAATCAAACAAGAATGAAAACACAACACACCAAAATGTTTGGGACACAGCAAAAGCAGTGCTTAGAGGACAATTTATAGCAATAAATGTATATGTCAAAAAAGAAGAACCAAAATCAATACCTTAATGTACCATATCTAACAATTAGAAAAA
>NW_006921654.1:8852420-8927192 GCF_000298275.1 Orycteropus afer afer
AAAAAAAAAAAAAAAAAAAACTCACTGCCGTTGACTCTAAGCCAACTCATAGGGACCCCTCCTTGGGTTTCCGAGGCAGTATCACTATCGAAGTAGACTGCTCAACCTTCCTTCTGAGGAGTGGCTGTTGGGTTTGAACTGCCAGCCTTCTGGTTAGCAGTCAAATGCCTTAAGCATTATACTACTAGAGCTCCTTATAATAAAGATTAGAATAGAAATAAATGAAACAGAAAAACAACAGAAAGAATCAACAAGACTAGAAGTTGGGTTTTGAGAGGATTAATAAAATTGCAAACCAGTGGCAAATTTAACAAAGGAAAAGAACAAGGAGATTCGAGTAACATGAATAAGAAATGAAATAACTGCTGTCACAAAAGAACCTACTGAAATAAAAAGTATAATAACAATATTATGAACAACTGTACTCCAGCAAATTCTAAGACCTGTACAAATATATAAATTTCTAGAAACACACTACCTACCCAAACTAACACGAAATATGAGGTAGAAAATTTGAATGCACCAAAGAATTGAACAGGTCATGAAAAAACCTCCCAAGAACAACAACAAAACTCCTGGCCCAGAGAGCTTTACTGGAGAATTCTACCAAACATTCAGAAAAGAGCTTACACCAACTCTACCCAAACTATTCCAGAACATAGAAAAAGATGGAATACTCACAAACTCATTCTATGAAGCAGGCATAACCTTGATACCAAAACCAAGCAAAAGAGAAAATTATAGATCAATATCTCTCATGAACATTGATGAAAAAATTCTCAACACAATCCTAGCCAAATAATCCAACTGCATATGAAAACACATTGATAACACATCATGACCAAGTGGGATTCATACCAGCTATGCAAAGATGGTTCAACATTAGAAAAGCAATCAGTGTAATCGATCACATAAATACAACAAAGGAAAATAACCACATGATTAATGCAGAAAAAGCATTTGACAAAATCCAACACTTATTCTTGATAAAACCACTCAGGTAAATTGGAATAGAAGGAAAATTCCTCGACATACTTAAGGACATATATACAAAACCAGTGGCCAACATTATTCGCAACAGAGAAACACTAAATACATTCCCATTGTGAATGGTAACCAGACAAAGATGCCCTTTATCACCACTTCTATTCAATATTGTATTGGAGCTCTGGTAGTGTAGTGCCTAAGGCACTTGACTGCTAATCAGAAGGCTGGTGGTTCAATCCCACCAGTCACTCCTCGGAAGGAAGGTTAGGCAATCTACTTCTGTGTGATACCGCCTTGGAAACCCAAGGAGAGGTTGCTATGAGTCGAGTCTGAGTCTACAGCACATAACAACAACAACAATGGCAGCCAGAGCTATAAGCCAAGAAAAGGAAATAAAAGGCATCCACATTGGCAAAGAAGGAAAACTATCTCTATTTGCTGGTGATATGACCCTATACGTAGAAAATCCTCCAGGCTCAACAAGAAAAATATTGGAACCAATAAAAGTATTCAGCAAAGTGACAGGGTACAAGATCAACATAAAAAAATCACTCAGATTCCTCTATACTAACAAAGAGAACTCTGAAAAGGAAATCAAGAAAATAATACCACTTACAATAGTCACTCAAAAGATGAAGTATGTAGGAATAAATATAACCAGAGATACAAAAGACAAAAAAAAATAAAAAAAAAAAAAAAAAAACACTACTACAACAGACCTACAATAATGCAAGAATATACCATGCTCATGGGTAGGAAGACTGAACATGATAAAAATAACAGTACTACCCAAAGCAATCTACAGGTACAATGCAATACCGATTCAGATTCCATCATCATTTTTAAAGAGATGGGAAGACTAATCACCAACTTTATATGGAAAAGAGACCCCAGATAAGCAAAGCACCACTAAAGAAAAAGAGCAAAGTAGGCGACCTCATGCTCCTCAATCTCAAAACCTACTATACTGCCACAATAGACAAAACAGCCTATTATTGCTACAATGACAGACACATAGAACAATGGGACAGCATTGAGAACCTATAAGTAAATCCATCCACCTCTGTCCAGCTGTTATGGCATTCAACTGTGTGTATCATAACAAACTATGAGTAATATTGCAAAGAATGGAAATTATAGAACACTTCATTGTGCTCATTAGGTACTTGTACATAGATCAAGTGGCATTTCTAACCAAACAAGGGAATACTGCCTGGTTTAAAATCAGGAAAGGTGTGTGTCCAGGTTGTACCCTTTCACCACACTTACTCGATCTGTATGCTGAGCAAATAATCTGAGAAGCTGAGCTATATGCAGAAGAACACAGCATCAGGATTGCAGGAAGACTCATTAACAACCTGTAATATGCAGATGACACAACTTCACTTGCTGAAAATGAAGAGGACTTGAAGCACTTACTGATGAAGATTAAAGGCTGCAGTCTTCAGTATAGATTACACACACCTCAACATAAGTAACACAAAAATCCTCACAATTGAACTAATAAACAACATCATGATAAAAGGAGAAAAGATTGAAGTTGTCAAGGATTTCATTTTATTGGCTTCGCAGTCAATAGCCATGGAAACAGCAGTTAAGAAATAAAATGACGTATTGCATTGGGCAAATCTGCAAAAGACCTCCTTAAAGTGTTTAAGACCAAAGATGTCACTTTGAAGACTAAAGTGTGCCTGACCCAAGCCATGGTATTTTCAGTAGCCTCATATGCATGTGAAAGCTGGACAGTCAAAAAGGAAGACTGCAGAAGAATTGATGCATTTGAATTGTGTTGGCAAAGAATAATGAATGTAACATGAACTGCTAGAAGAGCAAGCAAATCTGTCTTGAAGGAAGTACAGCCGAATGCACCTTAGAAGGGAGAATGGACAGACTTCACCGCTCATCCTTCAGTCATGCTGGCGGAAGGAACCAGTCCCTGGAGAGCAATATCATACTAGGTAAAGTAGAGGGTCAGCAAAACAGGGGAAGGTCTTCAAGAGGACGGATTGTCGCAGTGGCTGTGACGACGGGCTCAAGCATGGCAACAGTTCTGGTACGGGACCAGGCAGCATTCTGTCCTGTTGTACACGGGGCCGTTGTGAGTTGAAGCTGACTTGACAGCACCTAACAACAAAGCTAAAAAGACAGGAAGGGGATAGGAAAGAAGGCCAAAGGGAAATGGTAAACATCGAGAGAAAGTAGGAAGAGTTACATTGTGGGGATTGCAGTCAATGTCACAAACGAAATGTGTATGGATTTTTGAATGGAAAACCAATTTGCTCTGTAAACTTTACCCAAATCACAATTAGGAAAAAAAAAAAAGATAGGAAAGAAATTGGTAACAAAAATGACAGTGACACTTTTCAGTTCTTTAATGGGGAGAAAAAAAATCAGTACAGATCCAGTTATCAGAACAATGGCAATCTGTGAGAGAAGAGCATCAGAGAAAACTAGAACTGGGAATAAAATGGTTAAAAATTATTTTGAAAAGCTGGCTTTAGGAAAATCAGCAGGGCCTGGTGACATATTTCGAAGAGTACTTAAGGAATTGGCAGGTGTTATTACATAGCTGCTAGCGATTATTTTTGAGAACTCAAGAGGATAAAGAAAGTCCCTCTAGACTGAAAAAGGGTAAATGAAGTGCTCATCTTTTTAAAAAGGGAAAAAGGACAATCCTAGTAATTATAGACCTGTCAGCTTAACTTCAATATCAGGGAAAAATATAGAACTTAACATCAATCAATTAGCATCAACTTGAAAAGCACAAAGTGTTGGGTGGAAACCAACGTGACTTTTCAAAAGGCAAATCATACCAGGGCAATTAATTTCCTTCTGTGATCAAGTGGCCACATAGGCAAGGAGGGAGCAATAGTTACAATCTCTCTAACCAAAAGTAGGGCTGAAATGTTGACTAAATATGGGAACAAGTTTCTATGGGTGGCCAGGACTCTCCATCTTTTCAGACAGCTAAGACCCAGATTTATGCCAAGAAATTGGGAAGAAAGCAGCCGAGCCAACCGACTAGAAGAGATCCATATATGTACCCATTCCAAACAAAGGTGATCCAACAGAATGTGGAAATTATTGAACAATATTATTAACATCACATGCAAGTAAAATGTTGTTGAAAATAATTTAAAATGTTTGTAGCAGTACGATAGAGAACTGCCAGAAATTCAAGCCAGTTTCAGAAGGGGACATGGATCAAGGGATATCATTTCTGATGTCAAATGGGTCTTGACTGAAAGCAAACAAAGTAGAAAGATGTTTACCTGTGTTTTATTAACTATGCAAAGGCATTCGACCGTGTGGATCCTAACAAATTATGGGTAATATTGTGAACAATAGGAATTCCAGAACACTTAGTTGTGCTCATGAGGAACTTATTTATAGACTAAGTGACCGTCATTCGAACAGAACAAGGGAATACTGCATGGTTTAAAATCAGGAAAGGTGTGTGCCAGGGCTGTATCTTTTCACCTTATTTATTCAATCTGTATGCTGAGCAAATAATCCAAGAAGCTGGACTATATGAATAAGAACGCCATAAGACTATATGAATAAGCAGCATCAGGAATGGAGGAAGAATCATTAACAACCTACAATATGCTGATGAACAACCTTCGTTGCTGAGAATGAAGAGGACCTGAAGCACTTACTGATGAAGATAAAAAAAAAAAAAAAAAAAAAACTACAGCCTTGGTCTGATAGAACCTGGTGGCACCACTGAAACCGTGGCCCCTAGCTGCCCTTCAGGTCTGGAATTGAACCCACACCTCTGGCTTCCAGCCAAACAAAAGATAGGCATAAGAGTTGAACATGTACATGAGGTAGATACACTCCTTGGAGAGAACAATCATGGGAGAAAGAAGGGCTGTTTATGCACAAGGAGACAGCTCAGGGGGCAGAAGTACATGGACAGAGGGAAGAGGTAACTATCAAGAGGAAGTGGAAAGGGAGCTGTTGCATTGGGGTAAATTGTAGTCAATGTGATGAGACAACGGAAAGTGAATTTGCTCTGTAAATCACAATAAAATAATAATAATAAACTACAGCCTTCAGTATGGATTACACCTCAATTTAAGAAAACAAAAATCCTCACAACTGGACCAATACACAACAACATGATAAATGGAGAAAGACTGACATTATCAAGGATTTCATTTTACTTGGATCCACAATCAATGGCCATGAAAGCAGCAGTCAATAAATCAAATGACATATTGCATTGGGCAAATCTGTTGCAAAAGACTTCTTGAAAGTATTAAAAAGAGTAAAGATGTCCTTTGAAGACTAAGATGCGCCTACCCAAACCATGGTCTTTTTCATACCCTCACGTGAAAGATGGATAATGAGTAAGGAAGACCACTGAAAGGTTGATGCATTTGAATTGTGGTACTGGTGAAGAATGTTGAATATAACATGGACTTCCAGAAGAATCAACAAAACTGTCTTGGAAGAAGTATAGCCAGAATGCTCCTTGGAGGCAAGAATGGCCAGACTTTGTCACTCATATTTTGGTCGTGTTATCACGAGGGACCAGTTCCTGGTGAAAGATATCATGCTTGGTAAAGAAAAGGGTGGCAAAAAAGGGGTAAGACCCTCAGCAAGATGGATTGACAACAGTGAGTGCAACAGTGGGCCCAAGCATAGCAAGGACTGTGAGGATGGCCCAGGACCAGAGCCTGTTTCATTCTGTTGCACACAGGGCTGCTGTGAGTCAAAACTGACTCAGTCACACCCAACAACAAGACCCAGATAGAAACTTACCTGAGAAACATGGAACACCTTGTGCGTTTCAGAACACACCCAGCTCAGGACTCTCAGTTTAAGAGCTAATTTTATTGCCTCAAAATCATTTCCATTTTGTTTATTTTCTCCATATCTCAACTTCAAGATCAAAAAGAACCTAATAAAATATTTATGTCATCACTAGAAAGACGAAGCAGCGACAGGAAATGTGTTACCCTTGTGATTCTGCTCTTTGGCACGTATATAAGTGAAATTCAGGCTAAATCCATAACGTGTCATTTCTATTCATTTGGAATTAAGAAAAATAACCTTTTGGTTACTTAAGGATAAGTAGAAGTTTAATAGCTCTCAAAGAAGCCTAAGCATTTCTCCAAGTCGTTGAAATTTGATTCCTCTTAAGCACATCGGTATCTACATTACCCAAATGTTTGAAATTTCCACCCAAGGAAACTCCAGTTTCTCTGCATACAGAAGCAGCTCTTGGGTTTTTATAACCAAAAAATTAGGTCAGGTATTACGTTTGCCCTATTGTGCAGGAACTGGATGAACTCTGCTCATCTGGCTGGTTCTTCATGTTACCTCAGCCCCAAATCAAACCCAGAAAACATGACCTCCAGGGAAGAGACATCATTAGCAGTTTGCCAGAATCACTGCAAGGCTGCTGGGCTTCCTACACGCCACATAGCAAAAGGTGTTCTTTACCCTCAGGAGGCTTTCAACCAAAGAGCGGTTATGAATACACCTAAGTATAGATCATTTTCCAAGTACTAGGAGGGAAAGGCCTAAGGAAAGAGTTTAACTTCTTTTAAAAGAAGAGTATTTTCTCATTATTTGGGGCAATGAAAAGAAAATGGGGACATGGAAGAAGAGAAAGCAAATAAAGAACAGACACCAAAGGAGGGCCATAGTTTCCAGCTGAGCAGTGTATGGCCGGGAGTGCAGCATGCCCAGATCATCAGTCACACCCTAGGACTAGAAGCTCCGAGAATCCAGTTTCTTAATTATCAGAGATTGGATTATCTTCAGCATAGCCAAAGGGGGGGGGATGTTTTTGACAAAATTTGATAAGGATTTTATTGGCTATTGGCTTCACTAAAATAAGTCCTTCTGAGTTACCCCTAACTCAAAATGTTCACTCCTTTGCTTTAAGTTCTGTCTGCATTAAGTATTTATTTTCTTATCATGTCATTTTCTTCAATAAATCCCCCTACACACACACATACACATACTACTCCCAACTCCTTTATCTCCAAAACTCTTTTATAAGACATAGTTGAGTTGTGAGAATAGCAACATTCTTACCTTGAAAAGAATGGAAGCATTAAACTAAAATTACTTAATATAAATGTTGGCAATTTTAGCTACAGAAAGTAAACACAAAACAGCTTTTTTGGCTTAGGGAAAAAGTCTCCTCAGCATCCCTCCAGCACATACTCCAGATATTCATGCCAAGAGTTCAGCTTGTCTTTGCCTAGGGTTTCTCTTGTCTGGTGAGCATTGTGATCCATTTTCTCTGATTTCTCCATTTTGAGGTATTTAGGGTGAGATAAACTTATAGGAGAACCAGAAAAGAGTAATTCCGATTGAACAAACACAATCAGCTATTGTGTCTCTGATTCTGAGCTGGACTGAGTTTTCCTTACCTTCTCTGTGCTGTCACCACTCCCCCTCACTAGAGAAAATACTCTCTTTTGGGTCCCTGCTTCTACTGAATTAATCTCATTACAGTGTCAACTCCATCTCTCTAGTTACTCTGACCAAAACTTTGGGGTCAGTTTGTCTTGCCTTTCTCCCACTCTTCCATGTCTAGCACAGCAGCAAATCCTGAGGGCTCTACTTTGAAAATATCTCTAGAATCCAACTATTCTCCCAAGCTCGACTGCAACCACATTGGTCCACACCACCATCTTTCATGACTGGATTCTGACCTCCCTTCTGTCATTGCCTCCCTGCAGTTGAGTCTCAGAAGAACAGTCAGTAGGTTCTTTGTAAAATCTAAGAGCTATCATGTCACTCCCAGGCTCAGTATCTCTAATCTCAGTGAAAGAAGTTAATGGTTTATATGACCCTAAAGGATCTCACCTCTACTTCCTCTCTGACCTCATCTGGCACCACTCTCCCCCTTACTAATTCTGCTCCATGCAGAACAGAGTGGCTAGAACCTCCTGTAGTTCCACAACCGCCACCAGGCACAAACGTACCTCCGGTCCTTTGTACTTGCTATTGTTTCTCCCTGGAATGTTCCTGCTGTGGATTCCCATCAGGCTCCTTTTCTCTCCTCTTTCAAGGTTTGGCTCAAATATTACCTTCTCAACGTGGCCCTCCCTGAATGCATAATTCAGAATTCCATCACCTCTGTTCCTGGCAGTCCTCTCTCCCCTTTGCTTTCCTCTTCTCCATAACACGTTTTACCTTCTAATAAACTACAAAAATCACTCGTTTAGTTTACTGTTTCTCTTCCTATGAGATGAAACCTACATGATAGCAGGGAGTTTTTTCTCTTTTATATCCTGCTGTATTGTGGCACTATGGTAAAGGTTGTTGTTGTTGTTGTTGTTGTTGTTATGTGCCGTCGAGTCGAACCCGACTCATAGCGACCCCTCCCTGGGTTTCCGAAGCAGTATCACTACGGAAGTAGATTGCCCCATCTTCCTTCCGAGGAGTGGCTGGTGGGTTTGAACACTGGGCTGTTAATCAAAAGGTTGGCAGTTTGAACTCACCAGCCACTCTGCAGAAGAAAGATGAAGCAGTCTGCTTCCATAAAGATTTACAACCTTGGAAACCCTATGTAGCAGTTCTGTTCTGTCCTACAGGGTTGCTGTGAATTGGAATTGATCGATGGCTGTGGGTTCGGTTTTGGTTTCGGTATCCCCAAAACCTAGTACAGTGCTGGACACAGAGTAGATGCACTATAATTTTTTGAGCAAATTAATTAAATGAAATGAAAACATAACACCTGTACAAATATCAGTGTATCGATGATCATAGCAGCATTACTCATAATAGCCAAAATCCTAAAATAATTTAAATATCCACCAACTCACCAGTGAATGGATAAAATATGGTACATGAATACAATGAAATATTATTCAGCCATAAAAAAGAATGGAATCCTTGTTCTTGCTGCAACACAGATAGACCTGAATGGCACATGCCAAGTGAAAAAGAAGTCTAATGCAAAAGATGATTCCATTTATATGAAGTGTCCAGAAAAGGCAAATCTCTACAGACAGGAAGGGAACATTAGGAACAGGGAGTGAATGCAACTGGGCGCAGGGGAATTTTGGGGGTGATGGAAATATTTTAAAACTAAATTATGATGCTGGTTGTACAATTCTATAAATTTACTAAATTAACCATTTATTTACAAGGGTTAAATTTTATGGTATATAAGTATACCTCAATAAAACTGCAAATACATATATATGTATGTATGTGTATCTATCTATCTATATATATAAAGTTAATTTTAAAAAGTTTGAAAGCCATTGTGTTAAAAAGTACTCTGTTAATGTGGTCAAAGCTACAAGCTCAAATTCTCAGGAGCCAGTGAGCTTCCTTAGTTTTATTTCCTTATTTTATTCCATTCCTCTTTTTACTACCTAACTGTGTTTGTATCTCTAATCTAGGCACTAGAGAGGCAGACATAGCTCCTGCCCTCTAGGAGTTTATAATTTAATTGAGAGATAATAATTATAGAATCATAATGCAAGGCAGAATATGAATACCACATTTAAAGACATGTCAGTAAAACCCATGGTACTGGTACAAAGACAGCTTTGCAGGAAAACACCGGATGGAGAGCAGGATTTGGACAAGGTCATGAAGAATGACTGGGGGAATAGCAGAGATGAGGATTAACAACTACCCACCTGTTTCACACGCCATTGTGATAAGAAGGGATGTTGGGCAAGAGAATATAGAAGCATCAGTGCAATGACCTCAACTGTACTAGAAAGAAAACAATGTCAAGGATGTGTCCTACCAGCAGAACACCTGGTAGAATGCAGATGTTCCACATGGTGTTAGTGAATGAATGAATGAATGAATGAAAATGCAGAATGGGTCTTGCAGCATTCCAGGTGCATTGTGGATAGGCAGGAAGAGATTGCTCTCACACACACGGCAGCTGCAAGGTCACAGACTCCTGGAGGAAGAGACAGAGCATCAGTACCCAGATGTTCCTGAGCAATATCTGCATCCCATTTCCCAGCATTCTAGAAATCTCTTTCCCAAGAGTCCACCCTTGATTCCTTTCAATGCCCTCTTATCTGGTCTTTTTTAATACTACATTTAGTCCAAGAACCATGACCAGAAATCCATTTCCTTCCACGTCAGTTATGTTATACATTGCCATATATATAATATATACAATCATACTACTCTCTAGGTCTTTTAGGTGTCTTATCTTCTGACCTGGAAAGTTTTTAGTGGGTAAGAACCCTGTTTCCTCCTCCTCCTCCTTCTTCTTTTGAATCCTTCTTACAGAGTGGGAATACACAGTGATATGTTTTATTGTCAGTAGAGGGAAATGTTTAATAAATCCTCTCTAGATGAAAAGATAAAAGGATGGATAGATGAATGTGTGAATGGTCAAACAAATGAAAAATATCAAAGAATGAATAATACATGCTTAATGACAATCTAAAGCCTTATCTGTTTACTTGATCTACATTGCAGGACAGGAAACAAGCATTAGCACTTGAGGAGTCAGAGGTGGAGTTTGGGTCCAGTAAACAGTGTCATCTGAGACAACTCCACCAACTGAAGACAAAATTGCTGGCCCTTCAGCAAGAACTGGAGTTTCGCACAGAGGAGTTACAGACTTCTTACTGTTCCCTCCTGCAGTATCAGTCCATCCTAGAGAAGCAGACTTGTGATCTGGTTCAACTTCACCATCACTGCAAACTGAAAGAAGATGAGGTATAGATAGACTAGCTATGGAAATGTCCCACATGCCCAATCACCTACAGACCAGGCCAACTAGAAAGCAAACACTGGACTTAAAGAGGAGAGCATCACACATCTGGAGCAGGTTTTATAAACTTTCCCTCTTTAATTCTTAATCTTTTTGAAGATGAGCAGAAGGAAACTGAACAGACATAATTGGGTGAGAGCTCCAGTATTAGTGTATGGTGCTTGTGTGTCCATCTTTTCTATTACCGTTGCAATTAAATGCAAAAGACTCCAGGTCTCTAAGGGTTATAGAAGAAGAATAAGTCCATTAAATCAACCATTTTTAGAAAATCTGCTTTTGATAATATATATATTTCTGGCACCTGCAGTTAATAAGATAACCAGACATTGAATCTGAGTTGATCATCAAGAGTACTAGGTCAGTCATTTTTCCAGTCTGGACTTTTACAGCATATACAGTTAGCTTACGTGTTTTCTGGACATTTGTTTCTAGTCATGGCCCAGGGGGTATTGTTTTAAATGAGAGAGTAGTGCACTGTTGTCAAATGTAAGTGAGATCATATATACATGAGAGAGTGCCTGGTAATCAGTAAAGGTGAGCTCACGCAGGTTTCTCTTCTCTGAATTGCCATTTTCCATACACTTTCCAAATGGGCTGTTATTCTGCACAGAGTCCTTAGATGAAGCAAATGGTTAACACAACTCTGCTACTAACCAAAAAGTTAGGGGTTCAAGTCCACCCACAGGCACCTGGGAGGAAAGGCCTAGAAATCTTCTTCCAATAAATCAGCCATGGAAATCCCCATGATGTACAGTCCTACTATGACACACGTGGGGAACCATGAGTCCTAATCAACTCCACAGCAACTCACAATAGCCCAGGTTGGCTTCTCCGGCAACCCACAAATCAGTAAGGAAATTAGGTGTGTGATAAGTGATTCCCTGATCTTTTTGTTACCATTTTGATTATGATTATTAAAGCAGGTGGCATCCTATTGGCCATAAGTCATGTATGTAAAGCAAAAGAAAATAAATAAATGAGAGAGTAGCATCCCTGTAGAAACCCTGGTAAATTCCAAAGACCAAAGCTACAGAACTAAAACCAGGTGAGCCATGATACTAGGAGCAATAAAACCAGAGGTTCTTCGTAAAGGGACAGGTAATCTCATTCTGCAGCTTCCCCTGGCATTTTCTTCCTTCAGCTTTAAAGATAAAATCCCAGAATGTCTTGGATGGTGCTACTGCTTAAGGACTAACTCCAGAGGCTTTATGAGGGCCTTGTAGAACACAGAAGTTTTTTAAAGAGACTCTCATGGCTAGTGACATGAGAATTTGTTGAAAATGATTGGGAAAAGGAACAGAGAAGCATGGGACAAAGCCTATGGGCATAAACTATGGTTTAACAAAGCTATTACAGGCCTGTGTTGCATATGGCTGGTTCACCACAACTTAAAGAGTCCAACCTGGTAAACCAAACCAAACCCACTGCCTTTGAGTTGATTCCAACTCATAGCAGCCCTGTAGGACAGAGTAGCACTACCACACAGAGTTTCCAAGGCTGTAAATCTTTACAGAAGTAGACTGCCTCATCTTTCTCCTGTGGAGCAGGTAGTTGGTGGATTCAAACCACCAACCTTTTAGTCAGCAACCAAATGTTTTTACCACTATGCCACCAGAGCTCCTTAGCCTGGGTAAAGTGACCCTGAATTACTTTAGATTCTGTTTGGGTGCATCTAACAGAAAACTCCAGTATAATAGTGGCTTAAATAAGATAGATGATTATTTCTATGCCATATAAAAGAAATTTGGAGGTAGGTGACCTACCTTTTATGGTGGCTTCATGCATCATCAGGTACCCAGGCTCCTATCTTCTGGCTCCACCATCATCAGCTCAAGCCTTCCATTCTCTTTGTCACGTAAGGTGTTGCTGGAGCTCCAGCCATCATATCCTTGTTCCAAATGAGCAGGATGAAGGAAGGGGTGGGGATGGAATAAAAGCACAATCCTTTTTAAAGACACTTTCCAGAAGCTCCACACAACTCTTTCATTTACAAACCACTGGTCATATGTTAGTCACATGGCCACAGCCAGTTGCTAGGAAGTCTCAGAAATGAGGTGTTTAGTTAGGTGTGTTGTTGTTGCTGTTAGGTGCCATCGAATCGTCTCCAACTCATACCGATCCTATGCACAGCAAAACGAAACACCACCCAGTCCTGCGCCAGCTCCGCAGTGCCTGCTATACTTGACCCCACCGCTGCAGCCATGTCAATCCATCTCGTTGAGGGCCTTCCCCTATTTCATAGACCCTCCACCTTACCAGGCATGATATCTTTCTCCAGGGAATGGTCCCTTCTGACAACATAACCAAAGTAGGTGAGATGAAATCTGGCCATTCTTGCTTCCAAGAAGCATTCCAGCTGCACTTCCTCCAGGACAGATTTGTTAGTTCTTTTAGCAGTCCATGGTACTTTCAGCATTCTTCGCCAGCACCACAACACAAAAGCATCAGTTCATCAGTCTTCCTTAATCGTTGTCCAGCTCTCAGATGCACATGAGATGATTGAAAATATCATGGCTTGTGTCAGGCACACCTTAGTCCTCAAGGAGACATCTTTGCTCCTCAGCACTTGAAAGAGGTCTTTTGCAGCCGACTTGCCCGGTGCTATACATCGTCTGATGTCTGACTGCACTCCTTCCACTGGCATCGATTATAGAACCAAGCCATGTGAAGTCTTTGACAACTTCAATCTTTTCTCCATTTATCGTGATGCTGCTTATAGGTCCAGTTGTGAGGATTTTTGTTTTCTTTATATTGAGATGTAATCCATACTGCAGACTGTATTTTTCAATCTTCATCAGTAAGTGCTTCAAGTCAACCTCACTTTCAGCAAGCAAAGCTGTGTCATCAGCATATCACAGGTTGTTAATGATTCTTCCTCCAATCTTGATGCCACATTCTTCTTCATATAGTCCAGCTTCTCGGACTATTTGCTCAGCATATAGATTGAACAAGTATGATGGAAGGATACAACCCTGACACACTCCCTTCTTGATTTTTAACCATGCAGAGTCCCCTTGTTCTGTTCGAACAACAGCCTCCTGGTCTGTGTACAGGTTCTTCATGAGTACAATTAAGTGTTCTGGAATTCCCATTCTTCTCAACATTATCCACAATTTGTTATGATCCACACACTCAAATGCTTTTGCATAGTCAATAAAATACAAGTAAACATCTTTTTGGTATTCTTTGTTTTGAGCCAAGATCCATCTGGTATCAGCAATTATGTCCCTCATTCCACATCCTCTTCTGAATCCAGCTTGTACCTCTGGAAGTTTTTGGTCAATATACTGCTGCAACCGTTTTTTAACTATCTTCAGGAAGATTTTACTTGCATGTGACAGTAATGACATTGTTCGATAATTTCCACATTTTGTGGGATCACCTTCCCTTTGGAATGGGTACAAATATGGATCTCTTCCAGTCAGTTGTCCAGGTAGCTGTCTTCCAAATCTCTTGGCACAACTGAGTGAGTGCCTCTAGGGGGGCATCTGTTTGTTGAAACATCTCAACGGGTATTCTGTAAATTCCTGGAGCCTTGTTCTTCAGCAATTCCTTCAGTGCAGCTTCGAAAACCTTATGAATTGTTAGGTGTATCACTTCCTAAATAAAATCTAGGCTATTAGTAAGGAGAAGAGGAAGAACTAATATAAGATTCAGCCAGTAACCAGTCACTGCCACAGATCCCAACCTATGAAAGTTTAGGAGACTGTAGAAAAGCATTGGAAACTTATTCTAGGCATTCTCTCAAATTCTCCCAAAGTGAACTCTTAGCTACACAGAAGCATCACACTTCTAAGGCTTTATTCTCCCAAAAGCAGACCTGAAATAAAGATATGAATGGAAGCAGTTAATTCAGGAAGTGATCTCAGGACATGCAGTGTGGAAGTAGGGAAGTCAGACAGGGAAGGGCAGGAAGTCCATAAAGGAATCACTATTGAGCAGGTTACCACTGTGGACAACTGGGCCTCAGTCCCACTAAGGAACTCTTGGAGATAGTGTGGAACACACCTCAGAGCGATCCCAGCCAACCCCCTGAGTCACTGGTTGAGGCTGCTGCTGGGTGAACAAACTCCCCAGCATTCCTGCCCGGCACTATCTTACCCCTCTGACTGAGTGTTCTCCTGAGGCCAGAAAATTCAGGCAAAGATGCAAAGGTGCTTGCAGCTTGAGTGAGTTCTGTGTGCAGAGAGTTTATGAGCAGGCCACCGGTAGCTTCTGTATAAACACCTGAATATAAAATATGCCTCTCCCTCTTCTCCTTATTAATAAACATCTCAGATGAAAAGATTCTTTCCTAAGAAGAAACTCAAATGGTTGGCAGCACATATAATTAGCTTCAACCAATAGAACTTGTCTTAGCAAAATTCTGGACTATTTGAACCAAAGTGAAGACTTCTTGATGACTCTCCCTTGCCTTAATACCTGTAGAAGCTATAATTCAAGTCATACATTCTGTCACACTTTATACAGTTGTTGCTTATTTTTTTTTATATTATCTCCCCAAGATTTGAGACGTGGCAAAGTCTGTGAGGGGAAAAAATGCTGTCTGAGATGTCTCTTTCCCCTCAGCACCCTGTACATTGTTCATATTTAAAAGAGGAATTTCATTTGATTGCATTATATGACTCAACTAAATAATATTCAATAAATATTTGTCAGTTGGTTGACTAATAAAGTGATTACAAAGAAAAGGAATCTAAATAAGGATCATACAAATCCCAGATGAATTTTGTGTCATATTCCCCCACTATCTGTTGGTATTTTTGCTGACATGGATGTGTGTGCACGGTGCTCTGCATTTTATAAATCAGACCTGTAGAGAAAATGGTCAGACTTCGTCTCACCTACTTGGTCATGTTGTCAGAAGGGACCAGTCCCTGGAGAAGGATGTCATGCTTGGTAAAGTAGAGGGTCAGCAAAAAAGGGGAAGACCCTCAATGAAATGGATTGACACAACAATGGACTCAAACACAGCAAGGATTGTGAGGCTAGCACAAGACTGGGAAGTGTTTTGTTCTTTTGTACACAGGGTTGCTATGAGTTGAAGGTGACTTGATGGCACCTAACAACAACAGAGGAAGAAACAATACTAGTTTTGCAAGCCCTTAAAAAAAACAATGAAGCTATACAAATTCATTCCTATTAAACAACTAACAAGATTTTATTGAGTTCCTACCCTATGCCAAATAGATCAGGAAATCAAGGAGTTTACCATCTAAAGAGAACTATCTTTTTATTTCTAACCATTAACATTCTGATATTGCGTATTGTAGCTTTTAGATCTGTGCTGGACATTCTGTTCACTTGGGACCCTAGTTTAAATATAAGACTCTTGTGCATGAGGTCTTACAGCCATATCCTTTCCTCCCTGGATGCTTCTATGGGTTGAGTATGGTTTTATTCCTACACCAACAGGTGATTCTCTATGAGGAGGAAATGGGAAGTCATAATGAGAACACAGAGAAGCTGCATATGGCACAGGAGCAACTTGCTTTGGCTGGGGACAAGATTGTCTCCCTAGAAAGGAGCTTAAACCTCTACAGAGATAAATACCAGGCCTCCCTGAGCAACATCGAGTTACTAGAGTGCCAAGTGAAGATGCTGGAGGGGGAGCTCAATGGAATCGTTGGTCAGGTAGGGCTTAAACCAGGACAGGAGCTACCGCAAGTGGATATGCTTCCAAGTGGTCCCCTGTAAGTCCCAGCCTCCTCTACCAGAAACCAAACTGTCAAGCAGATGTCAGTTTCTTGAATTTTGTAGCCCTCAGCTTTTGGCCTTCTTGCTTTGACATCTCCTTTAAGATGCCCCTTACCAATCTTGAGGTTCCTTAACTAACATGGGGAACAAAGCACTTCAGGTTAGGGAGAAAAAGAATTACCAAATGAGCTATCAAAACTTCCATGTCTCATAGTGGTTGGGGGGATGGAGAGGAATAAGTGAGGATGTCAGTAGATCACAGGACTCATGCAAACCATGACCTCAGGATCAAACAGGAGGAGAAAGCCTAGACGTGGGAAAGAAAAACCAAAGCACCTGAATTTGTTTCTTTCTTTCTTTTAATGGCTTATTATTATCATTATTACTCAAGCAATGCACTGATAGAAGTTCTATAGACAGAAGTTTGGAAATTAAAATGTGAGAGTCCACTTTCAGCCTCCTTCACTCTACTCCCCTCCCCCTAGGTAATCACTTAAACAATTGTCTTGAGACTCTTCCTGGGCCTTCTGCTGTGCAGTTATATACACAAATGGTTAGGGTTTTCTTTTTTCCATAAAGGGATCATATACATGTGGGTTTTAGACTCAGTGGTTTTAGGTTACTTTTCATTAAGCCTCTCAACACTTAACTGACCCTTTTAATTTGAATACTTACCTATATATATATATATATATATATATATATATATGAAACTCATTGCCGTCTAGTCGGATCTGACTCCTCACCTTGGGTTTCTGAGGCAGTATCATTACGGAAGTAGATTGCCCAACCTTCCTTCCAGGGAGCAAGCAGCTGGTGGGTTTGAACTGCCAGGCTTCTGGTTAGCAGTCAAATGCCTTAGGCACTATGCTACCAGAACTCCCTCTTCTATATGTAGTATACATAAAAATATATTTACACACATAATTTTCTTTTCTGTAATAATATAACACTATATTTTAGATATATAACATTATTTATGGTCAATTTTAGACTTCTGATTGCCTTTCTACAGCATGCCCATGGGCAGTTTTCATGCTCAGTGAACATGAAAGCTAATTCTAACTTCTCCTGAAAAAGAGCAGTTAAGGAGGCAAGTTTATTGGGGAAAGGAACTACCATCCAAACTAGAATGTGAATGAATGAACTTTTTGCTCTTGTTTGACTGTATCAGTTTGCCCCATTAGTCAATCAGATCAATGAATAAGAGGATACTAATCTTCATGCATGATTTCAGATGATCCGAGGAAAGATTTTTTTTAAATAAATAAATAAAACTACGTTTTGAGGAACATAGGCATCCCCATACATTATTGATGAGGGTGTCATTTGGTACATTATTGGTACAGTCACTTGGAAGGGCGATTTTGCAATATTTATCAGAATTTTAAATATAATATCATTTGTTCTAGCAGTTCTACTTCTATGAATTTAATTTACACATACACCAGAAGATGTACTCAAAGATTTATGTATAAAAATATTTATTTCACCATTTTAGCAAAAACCTATAACTAACCTACATCAGTTGGGAACTGGACAAATACATTTAAAAGCAAATAAAAAGAGCAAAATAGAAGCACATACTATCAGTACTAGCATGGATAGATCTCTATAACATCTTGTTGAGTGAAAAAAAAAAATCAAGTTTTATGCTTTCAAAAGAGAATTTAACATTATATGTATTCTACAGATACATGTCTATGTATGTAAGTGGCCAGATCAAGTTCTAGAAGGATGTGCACAAATTATCATCTGGGGAACAGAGTAGGGACTGAGATTTGGAGGTGTAGTTGAAGAGAAATTTAGATGTACCTGTAATGTTACCATTTTTATAAAGATAAGATGTTGTTGTTGTTGTTACATGCCGTCGAGTTGGCCCCAACTCATAGCGACCCCTCCTTGGGTTTCCAAGGCAGTATCACTATGGAAGTAGGATTGTCCAACCTTCCTTCCAAGGAGTGGCTGGTGGGTTTGAACCGCCAGCCTTCTGGTTAGCAGTCAAGTGCCTTAGGCACTATGCTACCAGAGCTCCTAAAGATAAGATATATATACATGTACTATTTGTGTAATCTGAAATTAATTTTTTTAAAAAATTAGTAAGACAGATTTACAAGTAATAGTATGGAAAAATATCTAAAACAAATTGTCCAGTGAAAACACAATATTTAAAGTGGTAGGGAGAAGACTTTCATTTGTGTAGGAAAAGAGGTAAAGGATTATATACATGTATATACGTAAAATATCCCAGGAAGGGTAGCCAAAAAATTGGTAACATGGACTGTCTTGCAGGAAGGGACCTGAGTCACAGCAGGTCGGAGGGTTAAGATGGAAGAAAACTAACTTTTGTGAACTGTTTGAACTTCTTATCGTATGTTAACTTTTTTTCTTTTTTTAAAGGGAACTATGATTCATAAATATGAATGTATAGTTTTAGAATATAGGTCTAGAGATTTTCCATGCTCGAGGTATTCTTATGTCAGGTCAAATTACAGGCAAAAGCAACCTATTATTTTTACATATCCCAGGAGCCTGAGAACAAGGGTGATCATCCAAAGGTGCGTATATGTTCTACACCCTGCGTGATTCAAGACCATCAGGAGACCCTGAAACGACTATCTGAAGTCTGGCAAAAGGTCTACGAACAGGATGATCTGATACAGGAACTTCGAAATAAGCTGGCCTGCAGTAATGCCTTGGTAAGCACTGTCTTCCAGAACATTTTTCTGAGAGACCCAAAATAAAACCATGAGGAAAGGAAGGAGGGGAAAAGAGTCACTTAACTTTCTCTCTTTCATCAAGACTCCTCGAGTGTCTTATGTATCTTATTTTTAAAAACTCTGATTATAATACGGAAGTATATGCTGTCAATAATACCCTGAGGGAAGGGAGAATAAGTGGAGAGGAGATTCTCACTTCTTACTTTAGATGCTTGGATTTTGTTTGAATTATCTTCAACAAACAACTAAAATTTCATGTTTTTTAATTAAAAAAAAAAAAAGACTGCACACACATTCATCCACTCCATAAGAAACTTCCTTCTTTAATTCTTGAATCTTGAATCCTGTCCCTGGATAATTAGGTCCATCATCCCATCACAGCTCCAGAGAACCTTCTCCTGCCCCACAAATGGGGCCACACAGAGTTCAGGAGAGAGTCCAAAACGTGGCTACTGACAACTCCGGACAAATCATTCTCATGTCTCAGTGAACCTTGATAGAACTTTGGGAACGTAATTCCTTCTGCCTACCAACCCCACGGGAAGTGTGTGATGAATTACGTAATGCGACGACAAACGCTAAGCTTTAAAGAGGAATGCCCTGCAGAAACAGTAGTAGTAATAAGCACGTTACGTTGGTAATTCAGCATAACTGACCTGTGTTCATTTCCAGGTTTTGGAGCGTGAAGAGTCTTTGATAAAATTACAAGCAGACTTTGTTTCCTTCAAAGCCACCCACAGACATCCTCCTTGCTCTTCAGGAGACTGTGAAGACATAAAAAAGGTGGCCAACTTTTGCTTTTTTGTGCCTAGTGGTGTCAGGCAGAGCTGGATCTTACTTTGGGTTTTCCTACTTACAATTTGTGTGACTTTGGCTGGCACCATCACATTGTATGTTGTGTATAATGTATTATAAGTCCCAAACAGAAGGAGCCCTGGTGGTACTCAGCTGCTAACAAAACGTTTGACAGTTTGAACCCACCGAGAGGCCTGCAATTCAAACCTACCAGCCACTCTGCAGGAGAAAGATGTGGCAGTCTGCTTCCATAAAAATTTACAGCCTTGGAAACCCTATGGGGAAATTCTACTCTGCCCTATAAATTTGGAATCAACTCAACAGCAATGGGTTTGGGGTTTTTTTTTTTTTTTTTTTTTAAGCTCCAAACAGTGTGTCTACCAGCATTAGATTTTAGGATTGAATGTAAGAAATGCATGTGTCTCTTAACCCACTTCCAAGAGTACACTTAAACAAGGCAGAAACTCCTGTTGACTTGCTAGATTCAAAAGGACCATCCAGCCTTCTCGTTTGGGGTTGGACTTGAAAAGTAGAAAATTTATGAAAGAGTATAGAATTTAATTCCCCCTCTTTTTTAAAAAAGAAACCTATGTTTGCAAAATCCAAAGCAATCTCTAACACTGATTTAATCATAAATAAGCATTTAGACCACATAAAGAAATGGTAAGTTTCGATGAACCAGTAGTCAAATCTGAATCTAGGTCAGGTTCCACCATAGGTGAGGTCCTGCCTATAATTTGAGATACAAGGCAAAAATCAACTACATAAGGTCCTGTTTTGGGCAGATGATGGCATGCCTTCATGTCTGAGGTGTGATACTGAAATATGACCAAAGGGGTATGGCAGAGGGACCAAACAAGACATATAAGCTCCCCAGGGGTTCTTCTAATGGAAGAAAGGCAGAGACTCTTCCCTTTCCAGGACTTCTTGGTCCCAGACAGTCTGGATGAATGAAATTTGGACCTGTGTCAATACTTATTTTAAAGGTCAGGTCCACATCCCAACCTACAGCAAGATCTCATAACATTCAATCTTAAAAAATTATATAGACCCATCCAAGAACCAGAATATACCTTCCCCAGACATTTTATATTTGCTATCCAAAGCCTTCACATTGCCTGAATGTTCTCTTAGACATGAGCCTACGCATGTCCAGTTTACTCCAGCAATCTTCTCCTCCCAAGTTGGCACAGCACAGCACGAGTCTTTGATTCCCTGTAGAGTTCGCACTGGGTCTCTCATGATTGCTCTGTATTTATCCAGCTGTCATCTCCTGTCTTCATGTCGCAGCCCTCTCTCATGTCAACTCTGAAATTACGAAAATAACACTCTCCAGCATCCCCTGATGCACAGGCAACTAACTGCTCCTCCTTATCCACATGTTTCTGCCTTCTCTTGGTTAAAACCCATTCCCCTCTCATTTGGTGCAGAAACCCAAGTTCTTGCCAAGGGACTACAAACCCTCTGTGATCTGACTACCAACTACCTCCCTTAGCTTTTCTCCTCCTCTGCCATGGAAGAAAAGGCTTGGTGATCTCCTTCTACTAAGACTGAAACCAAGAAAACCCTATGAAGTCATTCTGCTCTTTAACACATGGGGTCACCATGAGTCTGAACTGACTCCATAGCAGCTAACAACATTCCTTCCTTTCCCGGCACCTGGCAACCACTAATCAACTTTCTGTCTCTCTGGATTTGCCTCTTCTGGACATTGGGCATTTTAGAAAGCAGTCTTCCCCCATGTCATCATCCTGCCCTGCTCTTCTTTCATCTGCCAGATGCTAAAGCACCTGCAGGAACAGAAAGCTAGCCAGTGCCTGCACGTGGAGGAGTACCAGAACCTTGTGAAGGAACTGAAGATCGAGCTAGAAGAGGTGTCTGAACAGAAGAAGAACGTTATGAAGGGTAAGCCACAGGCGGGAGGCTCAGATGGAGGGGAAGCTGAGCCCTCTTCTGAGCTGGAGTTCAGAGCCAGGCAGTGCTGTCTCATCTCACTGTAGACATGATGAAGCTGGAGCTGGAACTGCACACAATTCGAGAGGAGATGTCTGCCCAGATAGAGAGGAAGGATAAGGAGGCCTCCTGCCTGCACTGGCGGCTACAGGAAATGGAGTGGCGGTTCTGTGAGATCCAAAAGTCTGCTTCAGAGAAAGACAAGGTGAGGCAAGGAACAGTCTGGTGGAAGCCTGCAAAGGCACATGTGAGGCCTGGGGAAGAGCCCACTCTGCAGTCTCCAGCCACTGTTACTGCTTTGGGAGCATCAGCCAATGTCCATGAGATGTGGCTCTTGGGCCCATAGACAATTTGACACTTTACAAAAGGATTCTTCCCCAGCCTTGCAACGTATCGAGAAAGTTTAGGGCACATTTCCTTGCATTGTTCCCTTATACTTTTATTCTTTTCACCACACTGGGGGGGAACTAGTGTAAAATAATGTAGTAGTTTCTTAGCCGTACTAAAAATTTCAGTTTTTTAAATTACAGATATCTTATGACTATGCCAGTCAGGTAGTTTGGAGATACTGATGGAGTGATGTAGCTGTTACCTGACAAATACTAGGTTTTAGGGTGGTGCAAACAGTTAGACACTCAACTGCAAAACCACCCAGAGGCTCCTCAGGCAGGAGGCCTGGTGATTGACTTCCCAAAACCCAGCCATTTAAAGCCTGTGGAGCACAGTTCTGCTCAGACGTAACACACATGGGGTGGCCATGAGTCAAATCAACTCACATGGCAGCTGGTTTTATGTGCCCCAGAAGTTCTGTAGATCCCAACATTAATCAAGTTCCTGGAAAAGACTAGAAATGGAACCAAGAACAGAAAGGCTGTGAAAGCAATGCAAGCTTTTGTGGTCAGTACAACTCCAGCTCTGAACTTTATCAGAGCTGTATAAAATAATCTAACTGACTGACTAGCTAGTCATTAAAACTAGCTTCAAGGTAGGAAGGAGATCCACCAGTCAAATTAGAGGCATTAGGAGAAATGACGACACGAAGCGAGGAGTCTGAGTAAACAGTGGCAAGTCATTCATATATTCACTCAACAAGTATTTTCTGAGCACCTATGATGTGCCAACCACTATTCCAGGCACTAAGAATGTAACAAAACATACAAGATCCCTCCTCTCCTAGAGCTTACAACCCAGTGAGGGGAGACAGACAATAAACGAATCAACAAAATTCATGTATAATATAATGTCAGGTACTGACAAATTCCTAAAAAGAAAAATAACTCAGAGTAAGGGGATGGGGTAGCTGTTTTATACAGAGTGATCGGGGAAAGCCTCTCAGATAAGGTGACATTTGGACATAGATTTTAATGAAGTTAGGGAGCCACCTAGTCAAATTTCTTGAGAAAGAATATTTCAGACAGAGGGAATAGCAAGTGCAAAAGCCCTACACCCTAAGCCTATATACAGTGTTCCAGGAGGCCAATGTGGCTAGCAGGGTGGAGTGCATGGCAGGAGGTGAGTCAGACGGGTAGCCAAGGACCAGATTATGAGCACTCCGGGAGGTTGCTGTAAAACTTTGGCTTTTTTCTGCATGAGATAGAAGCCACTGGAGGGTTCTGAGCAGAGGAGTGAGAAGATCTGATTTTTAAAGGGCCCCTCTAGATGGTCTGATGAGGATGGCCTAGAAGAAAGCAGGGGTGGAGGCAAGGAGCACAGTTAGGAGACTCTTGCAATGTCCAGGAGAGACATGATGGTGGCTTGTACAAGGTTGCCTTGGACAATGGCCCAAGACAATCTCTAACTAACTTCACCATGCCGCCACTCAGGTCTTTATCAGTATGAACACTTACTCCTCTCAGGCCCTCCAGGAGAAAGATGAAAGACTGAACAAGCTAGAGAAGGAACTAGCACAGGCTCGGGATGCCCTCAAAAACAAGGAGATGGAGCTCCAGAAGCAGCAAGTAATGGCAACAGAACCCAAAGTGGATGGTAATCAGGACAAGTCTGCTCAGTTCCAGAAGCTGAAGGACAGTCTTGAAGAGGCCAGAAAGCAGCAGAAGCTAATTGGTGAGGCTAACAGCAAGCAGCTGTCCCATCACCAGACTTCTATCTCATTGAGTTAGCTAACTCCCCATCTGTCTAAATTGCCACTTGCCCCCTTTCCCCAATTTCTCACTCCAAACCTTCTCTACTCTCCTATCTCCCAGAGGTTCCTACCACTTTCTTGAACTTCTTCACTCCCGTTCAACCGTACCTCCTCTCTAAAGCCCCCATCACATAGCAGGCGCAGTGTTTGGGAAAATCACCTCCTGGACTCACACACCCCACGGGAAGAATAGGGCTCTGTCCTTTGCTTCTTTGCACTACAGTCCTTCCTCACACAGTTTGCCCTGTTCTCCTCTGGCTTGTCGTTGCCTCTCTCTCCCCTTGGCCTCTGAGCACATTCTCTTTAGAGCTTGCGCTGCAGGTTGTGTCCTTGCCTCTCTGCTGAAACTGCTTTCTCACAGGTTACCAATAACATCTGGCCTTGGGTATGGAATTTCTTTTTTGGGGTGATGAAAATGTTCTAGAATTAGATAGGGGTGATGATTGCTTAACTTTGTGAATATACAATGAGACACACAGGAGACATGAAGCAATTTCTACCAGTTTGTTTAATTTGGGACAAGAAGGAGTCTGTGGCTGGCGGGTAGTTGAAGAAAAATGATTTAATAGCACTCCTTAGGAGTGGATAAGGAGCTCTGGTGGTATAGTGGTTAAGGAATTTGGCTTCTAACCAAAAGGTCAGTGGTTCAAATCCACCAGCTGCTCCATGGAAGAAAGATGAGGCTCAGAAACCCAATGGGGGTCACTATGAGTCAAAACTGACTCGATGGCCGTGAGTGAGTGAGGAATGATAATGAAATGGATAGAAATAACGTTAGACTGGGAATTGCAGTAGGTCAAAAAATGAAAGAACAGTCTTTTGAGCCAGGCTTATTTGAGAATCTGACGTATGAGAGCTTCACATATGCTCCCTTCTCACATGCATATGGCCCAGCTCGTCTTCTGTCTCCGCAGCTCAGCAAGCAACCCAATATAAAGAACAGGCCTTTCTAGCTGAGAGCAAGCTGGAGGAGTCCCAGAGGAAGCTTCAAAGCTCCATTTCCCTGGACAGGCAGAAGGAAGATACTATCCAAGAACTACAGAACAGCCTTCAGAAGCAGCAGAGGGAACTCTTGATGGCTAAAGAACAACTAGCATCCAATAGGTACCAGGGGCTCACACCTAGAGAGAGGCTGTCCCTTGTGAGCCACCCCAGGCCACATGTGGGCAGGGGCCCAGAAGTGAAATAGCAAGGACTCCCCATGGGGTCATCTTCACAGTCCCTCAACACAGGCACTAAAGTCCATGCTCCTGTTGCTTTGGGTTTGTCATTTTGTTTTAGGGAGCAAGTAGATGAGCTGACATCAGAACTCTGTAAGGCCAAGAAGTTGTTTGAAATTTCAAATAAGGAAAATAATCAGCTTAAGAAGACAGTGGAGGAGCTAGAAATGAAGCTAAGAACCACCTTAGAGAATATGAAACAGATTCAGCACCAGGTATGTACGGCCAGTAGGCAACTGGCCCAAACATGACCTCTGCATAAGATTTAAATATGTTGTTGTTATGTGCCATCGAGTCAGACCTGATTCATAGCGACCCCTCCTTGGGTTTCTGAGGCGGTATCACTACAGAAGTAGATTGCCCCACCTTCCTTCCGAGGAGTAGCTGGTGGGTTTGAACCACCAGCCTTCTGGTTAGCAATCAAGTGCCTTAGGCACTACGCTACCAGAGCTCCTAGAATGAAATATTTTAGACTTCATTCAGGAGCTCTGAGTCAGTCCGACTCGACGGCACATAACAACAACAATAGGCTTTATTCAGGTTGATGTCACTGCCAGTCCTCTGCAGACTAATTGTCCAGAATTTGTGTTAGAATGCTAAGTCTGCCATTAGCATCAGTTGTCACAACTAATAATAGGCATTTCCAAGGGTTAAGCTTAGAAGTAGTCAAAGGACAATGTTGTTCTTTCTAAGACTTAAAAGCTATCCTTGTCAGTCGATTTAAAGTCTTTGATGTCTGAATTATTCTTTTTGTTCTTCTCTAAGTTTTTTTTTTTTTTAACTTTATTCAAAGAGGATTTTATATGGAAAGATTTGGTGGGTAAATGGGAGAGAAGGCTGATGCCATGGGAATGGGATATATAAATAAATTGGCTCACATACTTTGGACGTATTACCAAGAGGGTCCAGTCCCTGGAGAAGGATTTCATTCCTGGTAAAGCAGAGGGTCAGTGAAAGAGAGAAAGACCCTTAACAAGATGAACTGACCCAACGGTTACAATGTGGGCTCAAACACAGCAATAACTGTAAGGCAGGCGCCGGACTGGACGGCATTTTGTTCTGTTGTACCCTGGGTTGCTGTGAGTTGGAATGGACTCCACAGCACCTAACAACAGCAAAAACATTTAACTATGGACTTGTCCTCATATTTACTTCAGCCATTCCTTGTGTACATTTACATTTACATTTTTCCCAAATATAATCCAATGTAAGGCTATCTTTTAGCCCGGTCTTCATTTTCTCAGAACAAAGAGCAAGCCTCCACCAAAGACAACCTAGAAGAGGAGCTTCAGGAGGTAAAAAGGTTATTGGAAGAGAAACGGGGGCAGCTGAAAAAGAGCAAAGAACAGGAGAAAATGCTGGAGGAAGAACTTGAGTCATTACGACAAGAAGAAAGAAGGAAAGAAAAGATGGTGAGTAGGAGGATCTGGCTCAAGGTCATGAACCCAGGGCAGAACATGAACCTAGCCAGCTCACATGGGATGCAGAGGCTTCGGGTGCTCAGACCACAGAAGAGAAAGGAGGGCATTTGTGGGAAAACATAAGGGGTTAGTGAGGAGGAGAGAGAAGGCCTAGTGTTCTGCAGGGTGGAAGGTGGAGCAGTGAGTGAGGGCAGTGGAGCCTGTGGTTAACACCTCTTTTCTGGGCTTTGTTCTTTAATGGGGGAGCAGTCTAAGGAGAACTTGAGGAAGTTGGAGGAGAAAAATGAAAATCTCCAAGCAGAGTTGTTGCATTATTCTACGCAACTAGATATTTCTATCAGCAAGCACAGCAGCACGCAGCAGACGGTCCAAGAGCTGAATAAAGAGGTGAGTAGACATGAATGCTAGGGGATGAGAAACTTGAACCCTGTGACCCTTGTTCTAAACCTGCATCTATCTCTCCTCTACCACAGAAATACAACTCACTGCCCAGCCAGCTATGCCTCCTGGGGCACCTGCAACTCTCAGTTGCTGAACCAAAAATGTATTGCTTGCACATGTTTCAAAGACACCAAGAAGGTTTTGTAGTGCAGCTGGGAAATGATCTGGGCTTTGGGATCAACCCCAAAGGTTGACTGGGATCAACCTTCCAATGGATGTTGCATGTTAGAGTTGAATGACTCAGTTGTTTAAGGCAATTTGCTAGGGAATATTTCCAAAACTAGCTCTAAAGCACAAAAAGGGGATTGAGCGAGGGAGAGATGGTTATTTTTCATTACACAAGTAGGGATGACAGAGAGAAAAAATGGCATCTGCCTATGCTAGACACTGTGCTTAAACTCAGTTCTCATTTGTTGACTGTCTACATAAGTCCTTTACATGCCCACCATCTGCTTCACTCCCAACAAGATATGCATTACTGTGACAACCTCCATTTACAGATGAAAAAATGGCTGAGGCCCAAAGTCTCTAATTAGTAAGTCATGGGATGAACCAGTATTTGAACCTGGATCATTTGGCTGTAACCCTTGTCTTCTTTCCCTTCATCATGAAAGAAATACTTCCCCAGCTGAATACACGCTGTTTTTCTGGGCAAGAAACAAATATGGCAGCTAGGTAAACGGTCTCTTGATTACAAGGCACCTCTGATTCCTTTTTAATATTAAAAAAATAAAAAAGATCCCAACAGTATGACTATACTAAGGAGCCCTAGGGGCGTAAGAGTTACACGCTTGGCTGCTAACAGAAAGGTCGGCAGTTCAAACCCACCAGCAGGTCTGTGAGAGACAAGTCCTGGCAATCTGCTTCCATAAAGATTACAGCCTAGGAAGCCCTAGGGGCAACTCTACTCTGTCACATAAGGTCAGTATGAGTCTAAATCGACTCAGCTACACACTAAAACAACATACTAAGCATAAGACCAAGGTAAGGCCAGTACAGCCCAATAGAACTTTCTGTGATTATGGAAAGTTGTATACTTGAACTTACCAATAGAGTAACCACTAGTCACATGTGGCTTTTGAGTGCTTGGAATATGGCTTAGTATAACTAAGGAACTCAATGTTTCATTTTAATTGATATTAACTAATTTTCATTTTCTTTAAGTGTAAATAACCACATGTGGCTAACGGGTAACATATCAGATGCACAGGTCTAAGGAACTGCTGTTTCTGGAGTTTTCTCCTCCAGAAATAGAACTCTCTGCATTAGTGTGACCCAGAGTTGAGGTCTGAGTCCCTCAGATCCTCCCTGAATATAGTCTTCTGAAGGAAGGTTGGTCGATCTACTTCCATAGCGATACTGCCTCGGAAACCCAAGGAGGGGTCGCTATGAGTCGGCTCTGACTCGACGGAAGTTGAGTTTGGTTTTTTTGTTTTGGCTCAAGTATTTATTAGTGCCTAAGGCACTTGACTGCTAACCAGAAGGACAGCGGTTCAAACCCACCAGCCACTCCTCGGAAGGAAGATGGGGCAATCTACTTCTGTAGTGATACTGCCTCGGAAACCCAAGGAGGGGTCGCTATGAGTAGGGTCCGACTCAATGGCACATAACAACATCAACAACGTCTCATTAGCCAAAAGAAAGATAGCCATGTAAAAGTGAACCTAAAAGTATTCGTTTCAGAATTCTGTTGCTAGAATTTCCTCAAAGGGGTGGGAAAGATTACTGGTAAGTTTTTACATTTTTAAACTGTAACTCTGACTAATGGGTGGAAATGCTCTGGGAGGGAGGGGGAGGGGTAGGAGTGAAGAGACCAGTTAAGAGGCCACTACAGTCCAGGCTAGAGTGGTAGCAGGGAAGACAGAAGTGAGCAAACTCAGGAAAGATTTTAGCAGCAGAACTGACGAGAATAGTTGATGGAGTGGGTATGAGAGAAAGAGGAATCAAGAATGGCTTAGTAGAATTCACCTGTAAAATCATCTAGGCCTGATGCTGTTGGCGTAGGTCTTTTATTAGAACTGTTATTAGACTCCCGATTCCATGGTTTTTATGGGTGTCTATATATTTTTAAGTATATTTTTCTGTAAGCTAAATGAGAACAAATTTAGAGAAATTTCAAATAAAGCATCCATGTTTGCTTCTAACGTTATAATTTTTTTCACCACCTCTTTTTAATATCCTACCTCCACAGTGACATTTCTCAGCTCAACCTCCACTTATCAAGAACTTAGTGAATTCCAGGCTCTTCAGTGGCTCCCTAGTTGACTCCATATTTTTCAGAAATCTCCTGAAAACATGCAGTTCTATTCCTAGAAGACCAAATTATATCATCCTTAGGAACAGTTTCACCCCAAGGCCATGGAAAATGTAGGGTCAAAAGTCCAATCTGACATTTTTCATTGTACTAATTCTTAGTGTCAAAGAGACTCAAAGTTCTGTCTAAAAAAAGTAATGAACTTCAAGCACTGAGACGTTACTGGGGAAAAGCAATAAAAACCCCCAAAACGTGTTGGCGTGTATGGCCACATGAGAATGCAGGTGTGCTTGAATACCAAGGACCAGAAGGCAAACAGGTGATCTAAGGTTTCCCTCCTGCTTCCAGACTTTAAAGATCTCTGTCCTGTACTGAAGTGTATAACAAGATAACTAATTATCAGCAAATTTATGATAATAGCTCAGAGTGACATAGTGACTTACACCTTACAAGGCCCTTTTACATACATAATCTCATTGAATCATTACAGGAACACTGTGAAGCAGCTGAAATTATCCCAACCTACAAATGAGGAAACTGAGGCCCAGAGAAATTAAGTAAATGACAAAACTAGGCTCTCGACCCAGATATCTGATTCCAGATCTCAGTTCCATTTTAACTATACCATTATTCCTCATTATTAAGTGTAAGACACAGACTTAAAGTTTTTAAATACACTCAAATTTTAAAAACATGTCTTTAATTCAAAGCTAATATATTCATTTCATCCCTAACTCCAGACACTGTCCAGTGCAATGTTTGATTAAGTCTCAAAAAGTCATAAGAATTCATTGAGCACCTATTATGTGCCATGCCCTGGGTTCTAGGTGGTAGAAATACAGCAATGAACAAAACACACATGGTCCCTGCTTTCATTATGCATCAAGTCTAGCGAGTTCTATCAGGGCCTAAGTGAAGTATAAAACACAACTGAAGTGTTGTATCATGTCTCCTAACCTAGAATTGGATCCCGGATCTTGATGAAATGCTGCAAAGTCCAGGACTCTTTGTACTTGGGCATGGGGGGGAGGGTGCTACCTAGAAGCAGAAAGGTGGGAGAGGAGCACAGAAGCACTTAGAAAGGACAGCTCTCCTTTTGACAATGAACAGTAAGGGGAAGATGCAGGGGCTGTAACTGCAGCAGATGAATGCAAAGATAACAAAGCCCAGGTCCTGTCCATTTCCTGTAGACACCAAGTTGCCTCCGTGACAGTGATGTTCCCTCCCTAAAGGTATCTCAGCAGAAGGAGACCATAACGACCCTGCAGGCCCAGCTGGACAAGGCTAAGGAGAAAGAGAAGCATTGTATCCAGACCATGGTCAGCAAGGCGGCCTATGACGAGTTGTCCCTGAAGGCAGCTACCTGCCAAGAGGACCTGACTCAAGCCCTGCAAAAGGTGAGGCCACACCCTGGGCTGCTCTGCAGAGAAATGGCAGCGTTGTGCCGGAGGGCAGGAAGAGCATCCTGCCCAACTGGCTGTCACCAGGGCTATCGCAAACCTACGAACTCTTGCGTGAAGTGGGCATTTCAGCCCAGAGAAGGCATGTTTCCTCTTCATGACCCTTTGAGGTGGGAGGGGGAAAATGGAGGCCAAATCTAACAAGAGCTTCTGCCCATGGGTAATCTGGGCAAAATTTTCCCAAAGCCTGGATTGTGAGAGAAATTCATGCCCATCCTTGGGTTGTTGTTGTTGTTGTTGTTATGTGCCGTCGAGTCGGCCCCGACTCATAGCGACCCCTCCTTGGGTTTCCGAGGCAGTATCACCACGGAAGTAGGATTGCCCAACCTTCCTTGGGTTAGCCTGGCTAATTAATCTGCAGGACTGGAAAGAGATGAAGTATGTGTGTCTGTGGGTGGGGAGGCAGTGATGTGGTGCAGGGTTGTGTATGGAACACGCCAGCACTGTCACTCCCCACCCCTTCTGGGACACTGCGTAATGGGACTGTCTGCACCACCCTGGGCAGAGGACTGGGTGGGGCTGGATGTGTCTCCATTAAGGACTCAAAGGGCTCTGCTAGCCACGCTCATCCCCTTTGTCTTTACCGGAAGCTCAACCAAGCTGCCGCAGAGACAAAGGATCTGCACCGAAGCCTGATGCAGACTCAAGAGAGGAAAACTCAGCTGGAAGATGAAATTGCCGTTTATGAGGAGAGGATGAAAAAGCTCAATGTGGAATTGAAAAAACTCCAGGGCTTCCACCAGCAGAGTGAGCTAGAGGTGAGGACCCTTCCTCTCCAGTCCACAAGGCTGCCTCCCGCACCCCCTGTTCACCACAAAGCCATTCCCTCTGGCTGGCTGATGGGCTGTCTTCACCCTGTGATGTGCCTTGGGTGAGGGTAGTGAAGATCACAGGGTAGGGGTGCCCTCTGCTGGTTACTAGAAATAAAACATCCCCTAAAAGCTCTGGTAGCATAGTGCCTAAGGCACTTGACTGCTAACCAGAAGGCTGGCGGTTCAAACCCACCAGCCACTCCTCGGAAGGAAGGTTGGGCAATCCTACTTCTGTAGTGATACTGCCTCGGAAACCCAAGGAGGGGTCGCTATGAGTCGGGGCTGACTCGACGGCAAACAACAACAACAACAACAAAGATTCTCCCTTAGGAGCTCTGGTGGCCTAGTGCCTAAAGCACTTGACTGCTAACCAGAAGGCTGGCGGTTCAAAGCCACCAGCCACTCCTCGGAAGGAAGGTTGGGCAATCTACTTCCGTAGTGATACCGCCTCAGGAACCCAAGGAGGGTCACTATGAGTCAGGGGCAACTCAACGGCACACCACAAAAGACTCTCCCTAAGGAGCCCTGGTGACGCATTTATTACGCACTCGGCTGCTAAATGAAAGGTCAATCGTTCAAACCCACGAGCTGCTCTGCAGGACAAAGATGGGCAGTCCTCTTCCATAAAGATTACAGCCTTGGAAACCCTATGGGGCAATTTACTCTACCATGGGTCAGAATTGACTCGACAACAATGGGCTTGTTTTTTTTTTTTTGGAAAGATTCTCCCAAGGTTAAGAAAGAACCCTTTGGCCTTGCCGTGGGTCATCTGATGTTCAGGGTGGCAAGGTAGGGTCTCCCTCCTCACTTTGTATCCCTGAGCAGGTGCACGTCTTTGACAAGAAGCTGGAGGAAATGACCAGTCAGGTGCTGCAGTGGAAGAGGCAGCACAAGAATGACCTCAAGATGCTGGCGGCCAAAGAGGAACAGCTCATGGAATTCCAGGTGGAAATGGCCACTCTGAAAGAGAAGCTCCTTGAAGACGAGAAGGTGTGCTGCTCCTCGGTGTCTCTTCGCTTCCTGTGGCCCTTCCCAACACATCCACCACCTGGATGCCCAACAGCTCCCCCAGGGGGGTCCCTTGGAGCAGGGAAGGGATATCCCAAGCTCACTATATCCAACACAAAACAAGCTCTGAGGACTGTGGGTCATGGCACCATCTCAACATAACTGTCTTCCCATGGCTTTGTTGGCAGAGAGAGTGCGCACAGAGCAAACACCCTGGTCCAGAGAAGAAACTGGCACCGCCTCCCTGTCAGGTACATGAGCCTGCCCTGCTTAGATAATCCACTGGTCACGCCTAGCCAGAGTCCCCCAACACTTTGAGCAGCCACGGAACTGGCAGTAAAATCAAAGGCAGTCTGGGCGTGTCCCCATCCCCAGCTCCCTGAGCAGTATGAGGTTCAGGGCAGGAGGGCTCAGGGCATCTCCGGGTGGCCACAGGGCCTCTGTGCAAATGAGAAAACGGCATCGCTTGTTCGAGATCTTTTTCTTGTGTTAAAAATTGGCTTAACATACTGCTTTTGTAGAACTAGGCACTAATGTGTTTGTCCTGAAAACCATTATTACATATGTACAAATCTACTGTGTCTCTTGCCTAAATGGTGCCTCCTCAGGGATGTTGCCTTCATGTGGGGTGCAACCTGTAGACCATAGGTGGGGGTCCTGGGGTGGCAACCTAGCTCTGTCCTAGGGGATGGACAGAGTCCATCTTTCTCCTCCTCCTTAGCAGAGCAGAGCCCAATCAGGAGGAGACAGGGGATGGGCCTATACCCTCTTCCCTTAAAAGCTGTCTTTCCACTTGCACTGAAGCCCTGCTGTGTGCCTCAGGTGGAAGTCCTTCGATCCACCCAGCACTCTGTGCCCAAAGAAAACTATAGACTCCACCGAGAGAATGATCAGATTATGACCAACATGGAACAGTGGGCCAAAGAACAGAAGTAAGTAAGGAAGGAAAAAAGAAAGGTCCCACACCTGGGGTTGAGCTAGAGAACCACACACACAGAGACACACACACACACACACAAATATGTATACCCTGCCCCCTAGGAATACTAATCCAATCTCAGCCCCTACCCAAGAGTTTAGTGTAAGGAGAGGGGTTCAACCCTTTGGGCAGGTTTGGAAATCCCTACTGCCTTCGAAATGGACCAGTCCCCAAGATGGAAGGGATTCTTAGTATGAGTCCCACTTCCTCTTCCCAACCTAAGATCCATCTCACTGACGGGATCCCTTGAACTCACCTGGAGATCAACTTGACTTTTTACACAGGAGTTAAGTACAGAGTCCTATCAATGGCCAGGTGCTAAGGTGGGTCCAGCCCTGGGCACAAAAGCCACCTGTGAGACCACCCAGTGTGCCACCCAACCAGCTTATGCTCTTGCTCACAGGAGGCTAAGGAACTGGCTGCTCTCTCTCTTGGGGATTTTCTTACAGGATCGCCAATGAGAAACTAGGAAGCAAGCTCCGTGAACAGGTCAAATACATCGCCAAACTGACTGGTGAAAAGGAGTAAGTCATCCTTTACTAACTTGGCTGCTTCTTGGGACCTAAGGTGAAGATTCAGCAACGAGGGCTGGCTTTGTTATTTGATGTGTGATTCAGTAAGGATAGGCCTGCTTCTTTGGGAAGGCCACCTAGTACAATTTCTGCATCAAACTATGTGACCTTGGATACCTCACTTTACCTCTTTGGGCCTTAGCTCCTCACCAACAATATGGAAGGGGTTTAATAGTCTCTGTGCCCCTTACCATTCTCCTCCGCTGTGATCCTCAGAGGTCAAAAATGCTACAAAAGGACCAGGCATTGAAAGGCAGACTACATTACTAAGAGCAGGACTAAGCTGCTATAATAGAGGTCCCCAAATGAAGGAGCATAGAACTTTCTCTCATCATGGAAGTGAGCAATCCAAGTCCGTGAAGTTCCTCTGTTCATCTGTTCCATGTAGTCATTCAGGGGCCTAGATTCTTTCTACTTAATGCTCCACTCTCCCGTGGTCTTGCTTCAACTGCATAATCAAAGCTGGGTCAGCCAAGAGTGAAGCATGGGGATGAGAGATGAGAGTTTGAGGCTAGTGGTAAAGGCATGAATTTAAAGTTGAGATTTTGCACATGGTACAATAACAAGCTCTAGGGAAGTACTTCTCAACCTTTTGTCAGAGCAAACTTAGGAAAGGACCACAATAGTATGGCAACATGGAGGGTGCAGGATGGAGCTGCTCATGGCAAAGTTGACCAACTAGAGGCTGCCCCAAACCCTGCCCCAAGGGCTGAGGACATCAGTATTGCAGCACACCTGTAACTCATTCATGGCACCTCAGTTGGAAAGCTCTGTTCTTGGCCTTCACCTTAGGAGAGTGACTGAGTTGGGGTGGAGATCAGATCATTAGAAGTGAGGCAGTGAAGGACCAAACACAGAATGGATTGTCTATGGAAGGCTGAAGGCCCTGAGGATGCTGACACAAGTGGTAGCAGAGAACACGGCAGAGCCAGGGAATGAGCACAGCTCTGGGACCCTACCTTCAGGCCCACTGCCACTGGAGTGGCCATCGCCTGAGGGGCTTTGGGGAAAGAGGATGCCTTCAAAGCCAGCTAGGTTTGTTGAGAACAAGAGGTAAAACATACATCCAAAGAAAAGATTTAGACTGAAGTCTTTATTTGATTTACTCTAAAGACCATGAGCTTTTTCACTAGGGTAATGACATTTTCTGAATGAGTTGAACTGAAAGAAAAAAATCTTTTTCTACTGTCATGTCTTCTTTCTTAGTTCCTTGTGATATGTCAGAATCTGAAGATAGCAGAGAACTCTAAACTTTTTCTTATGGTGTACTAAGTTCCAGAAAGTTGTTTCACTCTTGAGTTTGCCTGAACCTCTTTCAAAGAAAACCATCTTTTAATAGCAATAATAGCTCAACTAACATTTCTTGTTTACCATGTGCTAGGCCCTGTACTAAGGGTATTAATTTATTGAATCCTCATCAGACCCCATGAGTTTGACCAAGCTATCATCTCCATTTGAGAGGAGAGAAACTGAAAGCTGTAATTTTTAATAACTACTCATGATCTCACAACTCGTCAATGGCAGAGCCAGAATTCCAATCTGAGAAGTCTGCCTCCAGAGCCCACTGTCTACCACTGTCCTGGTTTGGGAGGGAAATTACTCTGGATATTAATTTATTGAGCCACAGGAAATGTGCTAAACTATCATCCCCCTCTCCTACATCGCCACCTCTGTGTCCTAATCCATAAAATGGGGATGAGTAATTTTCCAAAGCTCCCAAGAGAGATGAGCTATCTGTGCTCCCAACCCTTCAGCAAAGGAAAGTGGACAGAACATGGCTTTGGTATCAGAACTAGGTGAGAGTGTTTCTAAGGCCCGGCCGTGAGCAACCAAGGACACATCAGAAGACGCTTCCCAGCCTTTTGTCAGAGCATGCTTAGAAAAGGGCCACATGGTTCTTAGCGGCCATCTGCCTCTTCCAGTCAAATTTATATTATTTGTATAACTGGATCCTTATGTTAACCCCAGTAGGCAGGGTAGGCTTGATAGTTCCCTTCTAACAGACAAGAAAACAAGCACAAAGATGAGGGTGTCACCCCAACCCCAGGCCTGGGCTTCATCCGCTGGACACACACATGCCTCCATTTCTACAGAACTTGTGTGAGGGCCTGTGTTTGTTTCCTAGGATTGTCCTAACAAAATAAGACAAATTGGGTCGCTTGTAAACATAAATTTATTGGCTCTGTTCTAGAAGCTGGTAGTCCAAATTCAAGATGTCCGCAGGGCCATGCTCTCTCCAGAGGCTGCAGTGGAAGATCCTTCCTTAGCTCACTCAATGTCTGGTAGTCCTAGGTGTTCTTCGGCATTAAGACACATCTTCACATAGCTGTCTTTCCTCTGTCTGTCTCTGTCTTTTCTCTTTTATGAGAATACCACTTAGAATGGTTTGGGACCCACTCTACTCTAGTAGGGCCTCATGTTAATTGATAACATCTTCAAAGACCCTGTTTCCAAAGAAAGTCCTATTCATAGGTTTGAGGATTTAGGACTTCAACATCTTTTTGGGTGGCAACATTCAACCCACAGCAGGGCCTCAGCTCTGATGAGTTAGGTACCCAAGATCCTCTTTCTGTGACACCTTTATGTGTCTTTCCAGCAGGGAACCAAGCAGACCCAGCAGATCAAACACCCACCTGCCCTTCCCTCTCTTCCCACAGCCACCTCCACAATGTGATGGAGCATCTGCAGCAGGAAAACAAGAAGCTGAAGAGCGAGATGGAGGAGAAGAAGCTGAATGCAGGGCAACCAAAATTACACAGCAAACCCCCAGGCTTCCTAAGCAAAATGGAGCCCTTACAAAGGGAGAGAAAAATGTGCGGGGCAATGGGCTGGAGGGGGATGCCCCAGGAGTTGGGCCAAAGAATGGACAGCAAGTTGGTGGGGATGCCCCACTACTCAGGTAGGTCCCCCACTTGTCTTTTTCTACTGTCACGTCTCCCCATGTGTCCCATATGTCAAAAAATAACAAGAACATATTATTTTTAAAAAGATCACTGGATCGAGAATTCAAATAGGGACAAGCAGGTCTTGCATGACCTTGAGACATGGGCTTAGCTCTTCAAAGATAATGGCTTCCTCATATGTTGTAGCGTGAGGAGGTGGATTAAGATACATTCTGATCTCAGAACCTTGGATGATAGTCAAGTGCCTCACACCTGAGACCTACCCCCAGCCCCAGCCCCTTTTGGGGAGTATGAGGTCAAGAGAGCAGAATAGACTCCTTCTGGTTATGTGTTCTGGGAAGCCCACGAGAGCACCTTGGTTCCCTACAGCTGAGGTGCACAGCCACCTTTCCTGCCATCTGTAAAGTCCATATTACCCCAGAGGGAAGAAGTCACCCCACAACAGAGCTGCCTGGCCATGAGGCCAGTCCTTCAAGAATCACCATTCACTGCCCCTCAAAACTGTCATTTCCTCCCTGTTCCCTCAGGTTCCTCGTTTTGCTAGAACCAGTGCCTTGCCCTGAGCGTCATTTCCACGCATGTTTTTCCAGAGGACAAGCGAGTTCCCATCTCTCTTTCTTAACCTGGATCAGCTCTTACAAGAATATATCAGGGTCCCAGCCTACTTTGCAAACTGCTAACATTTTACTGAGATTTGTCCACTTCCTGCAGTGGAGTGAGCCCTGGAACCATACCACCACCTCTAGGCCCAAACTAAAATAAAGACATGAGCATAGCAGTCTCAGTGAGCTCCTGGTGCCTTGCAGACATCTCTGCCCCTCAAGTGCTCAGCAACATGCTCATCCCCATCTTCTCTGGATTCTAAAACATACGAGTCCTCTTCACTTCCATAGGCAACTCTAACCATCTATGTATCTGGATTTGTCTTTAAACCAACAAGAGATAAATAGCTCCCTAATTTCCATCTCTGGATTCCTTAAATTATAAAAATCTCAAGAAGGAAAGTAATCCTTAGACCCAAACGAAAGGAAAACAATTAAGTGATGCATTTTCCAAATGAACCGATGGCGAGATAGCCACCTGCTTTCTCCCTGGCCACCATATTCCATTCCTCCTTTTAACAACTTTTTCCCCAGCCAGCTCAGTACGAGTAAAATTCCATTATAACAAACTCCAAGGACAGCTAAACTATTTTATTGCAGTAGGATTTTGTTAAACTGAGTACATGTCTAGAATTTATATGGCTATAGGAAATTGAGAAAAATAGCTACTAGGGTCAAAGAAAGAAGGAGTCTGCATTTCTGGGGAGATAAAAGGGAGGGGAGGGAAAAACACCACTGGTTGTCAATGGTCCTTAAATATTCTTGCCTCCTCTCCCTGGCCAAATAAAAACTAAAAAAATTCACTGCTAATAGTGGCATGTTACATGGATGCCCCTGCCAGGGCTCAAGAAGGGCCAAGGCTCCAGAAGTGTGGTGTAAGGAGGGAGGCCCAGGCTTTCTAGGCATTTCCTTGGATGGTTGTTGTCTGCTTCTGCATTTTGGACTACGTGCCCACCCCCCTTGGTTTAGAAAAAGGGGAGATGTTCCAAAGGAAACAGAGACTTAAGAATATGATTCTAATGAAACTGCTTCCTAGTTCTAGTTAGTGGCTCATTTAGTCAAACAAACGTTCTACTTGTATAATATACTAAGAAGGGATTTTGTCTCTGTAATTAATTTATAAAAAGGTTTCATAATGTTGGTCCAAGTGGCACTATCTGGACACTTTGGATGCTGTGCATTTCTACAAAGTTGTCTTGCAAATTTTTACAAAGTTGTCCTGTGGGGGGAGGACATCAGAGCAAAGCAGGTCATGAGTTCCGGGACAGCAGAGGAGCAGCAAAGCCAGAGAAACATCCAGCCGACAGCCAGCACTCTAGCTCGGAGGACCAGGAGGACAGGCATGGAAGCGGAGTGCTGCCTGCCGACAGTTCTCTAAGGAACAGCCAAAGAAGAGAGTTCCCCAAAAAGCAGTTTGAACAGCTTATATTGAAAAGAAATGGCTATGAGACAGGACTTAGCCAAATGCTTCAACCACCCAGTGGGAGGATGTCACTCAGATTCTGTGAACTGGTGCCAGCAGAATCCTTTCTGTGGCCGATCTTACAAACCCAGACTGTAATTCTCCTTCCCGAGTTCAAGGAACCCAGTGTAAACCCAGCCTTCCCCAGCCTCCCTCACTAACGCTCCCTGTTCCTCCCTCCCTGGAAAGGGGGCAGCTCCCTCAACCATCATTTTGCCACATGGGAACCTGCCTTTTCAGCCTTCTTTCCTCAGCCCAAACTGAAGAGGAAGCTTCCTGCTGTGACAAGGGCCTGTCCAGCAAGCTTGGGAGTCCCCCGAATGAGCCCCCTCTTTCTCAACTTCAGACCTTTGACTGCGGACACTTCCTGTGCCTACACTATCCTGTTCCCATCACTCAGGCACTAAAGGGTGAATGCAAGGGACTGGACAGCACACCTCCAAGCCCCACAGAGGGTCACCTCCCATAGCCTGCCTCGGACAACACTCAGTTTCTTCACACCAGGAAGTCTGAAAGCATCAAACCAGACTGCTGAGTCTACTTTGGAGGCCCAGGGTCTAGTGAAAATCCGCAGGAACTGTTCTCACAGAAATGCTCTTACATCTCTCGAAAAAGAACTGGTTGTCATCTGAGGAAGAAACAAGGAGATTCAGAGTACTGGAGCTGGCAGGAATTGAAGGATGATCTAAATGGAAAGGGGCTGTAATGGAAGCACAGGTCCAGGTAGAATCTTAGGCAGACCTCCCAGTACTGGAACTTTCTGGAAGAGCCACTGGACTGGGTGAGTCTCCTCCCTCATTCTGCAGCACCTGTAGGCCAAAAGCGTCCCTCACCAGGTGACCCTAGCTTTTAAATCAGAAGGCTGGACTGGACCATAACCTCTCTGGCCTCATTTTTCTTATCTAAGGGACTTGAAGGTGGGTTTATGACCAAGGGCACAATTTGTTAGTAAGAAAGCCATTAACTGGAACCTCAGTCTTTTTCCTATTCTGTTGCATCCCAAGGCTGAGTATGCAAGCAGCTCACATACCCAGCCACCTCCTCCCTGACAAGTAGGTAGACGTGTTCTCCTCACCCTTCAGCTTTGTGCCAAGATTAGGCTTCCCAGCCAGGCAGCTGAAAGACCTCTCCAGAGCTCTGAGAAGCCTGCTTTCACCTGTATTCCCCCCAATAAAGGAAGTTCCAGGAATGGAAGTAGAGGTGGTAGCTGATGCTGGCAAACCCATCCACAAGACTGGCTTATGTTTTGCCTTACGCTGAGTTGTAACAGATGGAAATTCTAATTCCAGGAACAGTGAAAAAGGCATCAGGACCAGCAGTCAGTACAGTGAGCCAGGTGCCATGGAGCTCCCTTTGAACACTGGTCTGGTACCAAGGTGCCTCTGACCCCTAATCCTGTTGGTGACTTGTTCCCAACTAGTATACCTAGCAGATGCCCAGCTGGAGCGAATCTTGAAATAAGAATCATGGCTGGCACAAAGGGCCAAATACCCACCGCAACAGACATAAAAAGAATGCTTAACAAGAGAAAGGACGAGTGATTCCAGAATAAGGGCTCATCTTTTACATGAAAATCAGTAAGTAACACTTCACACTACTTTTTAGTCGATATACAGCCATTATACCTGCAGAGAATAGCAAGTTCTACCATTCTAAACTAACAGAGCGAGCCTCTTTAAAGCAGCCAGCCCAACCTGGGGAGGCCTGAAGGCACTCCTGCTCACCTCCCCCCACCGCCTGGCCCTCAGGGCCAGCCCCACCACCAGCCACCAACCTTGAGAGACAGCTGGGCACCCTCAGCTTGGCCTCCCCAGTCCTTGGTGCCCCAAGCCACTCTTAGATCTCCTTTCCTGTCACCTGTGTCCCAACCTCCCATCCATATTGGATGGGGACCGGAGGGTAGGACTAGGGTCCAGGAAGATCCATCAAAGGAAAGTCAGTCTGGGGTCCTACCTGCTCTCCTTACATGACTCTCGCCATGAGGGCAAAGAAACAGTCAGGTGTGCAGGAACATTTTACAAACAATAAATTTATCTCCAAATGCTGGATTATAACCAAATTATAATTCCCTCTTAGGTCTACTTTGCTACTTTACACGAGGATTAAAAAAGACATGGTCACAACAGTCACTTAGACACAAGCATCCCAGAGGCGGCTTACTTGAAGACGATGAGTCTGGCCACCTCTCGATCTGGCAGCACCTCAGCTGCTCTGCTGGGCCAAACAGCAGCCTCAGCCCCTTCCGAGAGCCTGCACTGAGGAACTCCTCCTTCCTTGGTAGCAGAGCCTGGCATCAGCAGGAACTTCCCCCAAGGGCCATAAGCAGATGTATGCAGATGAAAGTATACAAATGAGGGGCCTGTGTCCGGAGGCTTGGGACATCCAGCCGGAGGGCTCAGGACAGTATCTGGTCCCCTTCCCCGCCCAGGCACAGCTCAGCTCACAGCCCAAAGCGGGCTGGGGTGCGGCGAGGCGTCATGGGTTCCCCTTGTTCTTTCCGACCTGGAGTATAGATCTTTGTAGACCTGGAGACATAGGAAAAGAGGTTAGGAGACCTTGCTCCTTACTCCAACCCAGGACACAGGGTAGGATTAATGGTCTGAGCCTTGCTGATTCCAACTGGTGTGTAAAGAAGCTGTGGGGCTGAAGGCTCTTATCCCCCAACACATTTCCACTTGCCTTTCCTTCTCTATTTTTGATTAGAAACAGGAGAATAAAATAAAGGAAGCCTACCTCATTCTGATCTCCATTAAGGAATGTGGTATAAGAGATTGTTTTTTTTTTTTTAACTCATCTCCTGGAGTTCAGCTATGGAGGTAGCCTTCTCCCACCTCTCCAGGCTGCCACTCCAGCACCACACAGACACACAGGCCCAAAGCTCTTTTCTCTTTGGTTTCCAAACTCTTAGCCTGTCAGTAAAGCTAACCTGCTCTGTATCCAAGCCCCCCCTCAGGTACTGATCACACATGACAGATAGTAACTGGGCTTGCAGATGTACACCTGCCCCCATAAGGCACGTATGCCTCCACACAGCACCATCCACACACAGTCAACTTCCATTACCCATTTACACATTTAGCTTCTCTTATCCTTCTTCTCTGCATCCAGACCTCTAAACACATACTCCACCGGGCTCACCTGACACTGCCCAGGGGGCTGCGCTTTTCCTGCTCCTGTCGCCGGGCTCGCAGCTGCTCCTCAGCCAGTGCCATCTCCTCCTCCATGGCGGAGGCTTCCTCTTTGGCCCGACGGCGGTTCTCCTAGAGAGAGGAAGCGGGCATTGGCTGAACTACTTCAGTGAAGCGGCCTGACTACACCCATCTCTCTGCTGCAAACCAGGCACTGTATGGAGCAGGCCAGCTCTCGGAAGCAGGGGCCATGATCTGTTGTCTCAACACCAAGGCCACCTTTGCTTTTGAGGCCAAAGCCTGCTGTTTTCATTGATTCAAAGTGGAAATTGGAAAACTGAGACCTGACCCAGCGCTTACAATTTTTTTATCAAGTTCACAACTATGCCAGAAACTACAGTAAACAGGGAAGACACTACCAGCTGGCTGGAAAGGACAGACATTAAGGAAGATAGATGTGTACAGATCCAATGTAAGGAGGACTATGCTGTGAAAGGGAGAAACAAAATCCAGCAACACGGTGAAAACCTGCTGCCAACGAGGCAATTCCAACTCACAGTGACCCTGTAGGACAGAACAAACCTGCCCCATAGGGTTTCCTAGGCTGGAAACAGACTGCCACCATCTTTCTCCCACAGAGTGGCTTGTGGGTTCAAACTGCTGACCATTCAGTTAGCAGCTGAGCACTTAACTACAGTACCACTGAGGTAATGGTCATCAGTGGATACTGAATCATTAAGTAGAAGGAATAGATAGAGAATTGAAGAAAGAAGTATCAGGCTGATGGCAATCTTAGCACCATTACAAGTGGGATGACGAGTCCTTCCGTGCCTCCTTGTGGGATCTAAAGGAAGTACACAGCACCACATCTATGCACCCTTCCTAAAATACCTGCCCCTAGTGCAATCAAGCCTTTAGTGAAAATGCCAAGTTAGGTGCACATATTAAAAACCACCATAAGGAAGGAATCAGCCAGAATAGCCGATTTTGGCCAGATACAAAATAAAGAACAGTCCATGGAACAAGTGGCCTGATTTCTTCGATAAATTAATGTCATTTAAGGCAAAGCAGGGAAAGAGACTGTTTAGAACAAAGGACTTCAAACACCTAGTAATCAAATGCAGTGTTTCAATCCTAATTCAAGCAAACCAATCCTACAAGTTGTCTTTGAGATAACTAGGGACCCTGAAAGAACTGGAAATGAAGATTATATTAACAAATTTGTTAGGGATGATAATAGCATGGAGGTTACACTTACAGGTAAAAAAAAAAAAAAAAACAACTAGTAACAAAAACATACTTAAGTATTTACAGACAAATGACAAAACCTCTGAGACATGAACACATTCCAGAAGAATAAATGAGGTATGTGGATGGGCTTAGGGGGAGAAAGTGAAAAGAGACTGGCAGACTCCTCACCTGCCGTGACTTTCCTGCCTGCTTCACACTGTAGAACATTGGGCCCAGCTCCGCCAGCCACTCTCCATCCACAGCGGTCACACACTGCATGTACTCCTGTGGGTAGAAAGTGGCAGCAGTAGTGATCACAGAAGGGCCAATGAGTCAGGCTGTCCCTCCCCAGCGTGGTTCCACATAAGCAGCTAAGTGGGAAGGAACCCTAGCCCAGACTGTGAGTCTGGAACAGCAAGGAAAAGCCCCCAAGACAGGACTTTTAATCCCTTCTCTAAATTCTTCCATGCTTGAGAAAAATGGTCTCTAGGATCCAAGAGAAAAGGCCCAGCCTCTCAGAACACCCTCCTAATGATGGCAAAAGACGGTGCTCATCCGAGGAAGCAAGTAAAAAAACTTCCCCAATCTCCAACTGAAAACCAACCTCAAACTCCCCTTAGAGCAACACATGCAACCTCAAGTCTCCCCAGCTAAAAGCTCAGACCAGAGACAGTGAAGGGTTACAAGAGACTGGCCCAGTTGGAGGGCCTACATTATGGCAGCAGCCTTGGGAGACTCACCTTGGTAGTCATGACCAATTCATGATACACGATGTAGTCTGGGGTGTAGCCCATTCCAAAGAGGGAGCTGGTAGGATGCAAGTGGCAGGGCATCCCTGTCCGGATATTCACATACTCCCCAATTCCCTGGGAAAGAGACACAGCAGGTGACAGGCCAGGAAAACTCTGCCCTTTGGGCAGCTTCCCCATCCCTTAAAACTGCCCTGACATAGGCTTTGGCAGGAAACCCAGATCTGCAGAGCTTTGTGCAGGTGTCAGGCCAGGGCTGGAGCCCCAGCACCACTGGCTCCCTGTGCTCACCTTGAGCTTGGCTGCCTGATGGAAATAGGCGGCACAGATGCACTTCCTGACGATGTCCCAGTCAGTGCCACACGAGGCCAGGCTCATGCGCTGCTGCACCATGATGTCCTTGAGTTGGGCCCGCACCTCCCGGACCTAGAACAGGACACATGGGCTGCAGGGTAGCGCCCTCAGTCCCCTCACCTCCCCCAACTGTTCCACACATGCTCCTCTGGGCTACAGCCCCACCTTCCGCATGGCTTTGGCATGGATGAAATGATCGTTACACCAGATGGTGGAGTAATTATTATTCTTCCACTGCAGGTAGACATTCAGATAAGTCAAATGATCACTCTCAGGGACAGCAAACTTCTCCCGGATTTGATCACTCTCCTCCTCCCGGCCCTGGGAAGGAAAAACAAAATCTTCACACTAGGCCCAGGGAACAGCCAGACCTACTGAGTACGTCCCAAAGGTTCTCACTATCACCTAACAACATAGAACAGCCAACACATCAACATAATGTCCTAATACTAGAAGAAAACTGAACATAATTTATGATAAAATATTTATTCTAAAACGTGGGGGCTCAGGCACAACCATACCAAAACATAAAAAAAAAAAAAAAAAAAATGCCCTTGCAAATTTCCATAACATGCCTTACAATCCTAGCCACTTCTCCCACCTTGGGCCTATAGAAGATGGCAGGGACCGAGAGCATGGAGACAATGAGCAAGATCTCTGAGCTGCAGCCCATGTCACAGGACACAATGAGCATCTTGGACAGGGCCGGGTCCAGTGGGAACTCCACCATCAGCCGCCCAGTGGAGGTCAGACCACCTAGGGGAGAGGAGTAAGTCCAGGCATTCAGCAGAAAGGGGGGTGGCAGAAAACCCAAAGCCCAGGGCCCGTGAGGCCATGCCAGGCTCCAGGGCCACATCACCTGTGTTGTCCAAGGCACCGAGGATCCACAACTGGTACATGGAGTTGAGCATGTTGTCCTCCGGGGGTGGGTCCATGAAATGGAACTGCAGCAGGTCCTGTACCCCAAGGGACTTGAGCAGCAGCACCACGTTGGCCAGGTTGGTCCTCTGGATCTCGGGGACCGTGGTGGTCAGCAGCTCATTCTTATAGGCACTCTGGGTGTAGAGCCTGTGAAGGAGAAAGCCCCTGGTTCTGCTGCATCATCAGGGTGCTGCCCTGGTGAGCTTCTTACCGGGCTGGGCCGCACACCCCAGGCACACCCCAGGCACCTGCGGTGGAAGATCACAGGTGAGCAGCTGAAATTCCAGAAAGGGAGGAGCCATTCTCATTCCCCACCCAGTCTCTCACTTTTCCTTTTATTCACAACATTCAACTCTCCTGAACGCTGCCCTGCCAGTTCAGCTCTTCAGCTAGAACTTCTCATATATGTGTTTTACTTCTGGAGCCAATGAGCCTGGGGACCAGGTTTATAACTGGGTATTATGTCCTTCCTTACATTCAGAATTTTATCAGTTTCTACAGTTAATTTTCTTTTTCTTTTTCCTTCAATGAGAACAAAACAGAGAATAACTGGAAAAGTGAAAAAGAACCAATGGTGTGGGTGCTGAGATTCCTACCTAGAGGGAGGCGGGCCTGCTGGAACTACTGCTCTTCTAGTGCAGGAACTCAGTGAGGGTCTGCCCAGGGCCCAAGGCCACTCAGACCACAGAGCTCTCTGGAGTCTCAAAGTCAGCTCTAGGGCCAGGAACCCCTGCTGGGGCCCTACCCCCCCCCCCGCCCCCCACTCCCGGAAGGCAGGCTGGCACAGGGCTCCTACCTGAAACACTGACCTGGGCCCGTCCTGCCAGCTCGCCCTGACCGCTGGTTGGCATTGGCCTGGCTGATGGGGTAGATCTGCAGAGCATCCATGCCAATCCGGGGGTTGAAGACCTAAGAAGGAGCAGGCAGCAAAGAACTGATGACAGAGTTGGAAAAAGAAGGGGAGGCAGCCCTGAGGCAGAGATGTTTATGACTGCTACACATGTCAGACGAAGTGCCTCAGCAATGCAGGCCAGGCATCCCCCTGGGGCCAGGAGCCTCAAGAACCTAAACCTATAAATGCCAGCTCTGCAATCTCCACTGCTATTTAAACTGCCTGCCTTATCAAGTTATCACAAGGACTGAATGGGAAAAGTACAAAGCAAAGTCAGCACTCATAACACCACCACTTCCACGTGCTGCCATCACTCCAGGGCTGAGGCTCTAGGACTAGACTTCCCACTAGAGTTTGCACCGAGTGAAGGATTAGGGCCCTGCCTCCTGTGCATTCTCTCACCTTTAGTTTGCAGTAACCAGAGTCAATAACAAACATGATGCCATCAACAGTCAGGGACGTCTCAGCAATGTTGGTGGCAACGATACACTTCCGAACACCATCCGGGGCCTAGAGCAGAGAGACGTGCAGCAGGGGAAAGTCCCTCAGATGAGAAAAGACCCCACGGGGGCAGAGCCCACCCCCACCTGGCCCTTGCCAGAAGTGTACCATCCTTTCTGCTGCTTCCTGGGAGGTTACTTAAGAGGCAGTGTCTCCCTTGCCTTCTTTTCAGGGGTACGAGGGACAAAGGTGGGGCCCCAGGACAGTCACTCTTGCTGTCACACCTTCTGGAAGATTTTGGCCTGGAGGTCAGAAGGCAGCTGGGAGTAGATGGGCAGCACGGCCAAGGCAGGTGCGTTTTCCAGTTCCTCCAGATGTTCCACGATCTGGTCAGAGGTCACCTGAGGGCACAGAGCACAGCCATAAGAGACTAGAGCCCCAAACTGCTGGACACAGGACACACTTGTTCATCAGTCATGACCAAAGCACGCACCTCAATATCTTCCTGGCCAGGCATGAAGATAAGGATGTCCCCAGGGGCCCCGGACAGGTGCACCTGCAAAGACTGCTTCACTGCAGCCTCCACGTAATCCTCCTGTGGGGTCTGAGACACACAGGGACACCATCAAGGACACAAAGAGTGAGGGCCAGGCAGCCCAGCCACCAGTCTAGGCTAGAGCATGCTAACTTTCAGGGTGACACACCTATGCCTGAGTGTGGCCACGAGGCCCTGAAAGAATTCCCAGCGCCACCCTGAATCCTGTATTTCAGCCCAAAAAATACTGAAACAAAACCTCGCCCAGAGAACAGTCCTTTGTTCCCGAGTCCTGGGGTTGCAGGCCACCCCACCAGCCAGCCCCACCATACCCATAAAACCCTTCCCAACTCAGCACCCTGCTTGATGCCTGCAACTGGCTTCTTTCTCCTCAGAGGTCAGGACCAGTTTAAAAACGGAAGCCTCAGTACCTTGCTGAAGAGGATGTCAACAGGGAAGGTGCGACCAGGGATGTGGAAAATGGGAACGTTCCCAAAAAAGGCAGCAAATTTCTCTGCATCCATAGTAGCTGATGTGACAATGAGCTTCAGGTCTGAGCGTCGAGCTACCACCTAAAAGGAGATGACAGTCAGAGGCATCCCCAAAATTGGGACCCTGGGCTTTTTCCCTCCAGTCTCATCAGCATTACTCCAAGCAAAACAGAAACCAAAGCTGATGAACCAACACATTAGATTCACAGCAACCTGAAGACAGAGCAGATGGAGCCCAAGTCAAAGAAGAACTGTGAGTCTCTCAGCTAAGACAGCTCAACTATGAAGTCAGGTCTGAACCCAGCAACCTGGAGGCCTCAGGGCAAACCCTGGCCTCGTGTTTCACAGACTAGACCAGCCCACATCCACTAAGCACCAGCAGTGTTCTGGTCAGAGCTGCAGACACGGAGGAACTGGGGCCCCTCAGCCCTCACCTCCCGCAGCAGGCCAAACAACACATCGGTGTTGAGGGAGCGCTCATGGGCCTCATCCATGATGATGGCACTGTAGTGATCCAGGTCAGCTTCCCGCAGAGACTCACGGAGCAGGATACCATCAGTCATGTATTTGATCAAGGTGTTTTCTGAGGTGCAGTCTTCAAAACGGATGGCATAACCCACCTGGAAGGTCAGAGAGATGGTTTGAAAATAACCACCAACTTATCACCAGCACAACCCAAAACTTTAAAACAGATGACACCCTTCAACACAAATGGACAGGAGCTGTCAGGCAATAACCAAAATGGCCTTTATGTCCACTTACCTCCTCACCAAGGTTTCCACCCATCTCTTCACTGACTCTCTTGGCCACTGACATGGCAGCCACACGTCGGGGCTGGGTACAACCAATCATCCCATAGTCCGTGTAACCATCTTCATGCAAGTACTGGGTCAGCTGAGTGGTCTTCCCACTCCCTGTCTCCCCAACCACAATCACGATGCTATTATCTCTACACGGAAGAGATGCAAAGGGCTAATCAACCCAGTAGAAGCTCAAATCCAAGACTCTGAGAAGACTCTGCCACCAGCCATCCCCACATTTGGCTACCCAAATAGCATGCTTGCAATGAGTGTAGGACTCCATAGGGGAAAGAACTTCAATCTGAGATCGGAGTGAACTGTAAGTGATACCAGCTTGCTTACTTCATACAGTGTTGTGTAGAACACACAGGTTAGAGAAAAAATGATTTCCCTTCTCCACCAGATGCAACACACAAAAGAAAAAGAGCTACTGACAAATACTGGAGACAACAAAGACACCTGATTGAATACAGGTATCCCCCACTTTTTGAAAGTTTGCTTTATGCCACTTGACTTTTACTAAAGACCTACATTAGTACTTTTTGTTACTAAGCCAAAGAAATCCAGAGGATACTCCCTTTCACAAAACAAAGGTGAAAAGTGAAAGCGGCACTCAGCATTTGTTTTGCAGCAAGCCATTAAAGAGGCAGCGTGCACCCTAAGCAGAGAGACCCACGTCACCAAGCTCCTGCCCTGGGAACTGCACTGAGCATCAGGCTGCCGTAGCTCTGAATTGTGTCTGTGAACACTGCATGTCGGTGTTATTTTAGGTTTTATGTGTTACTTGTGATGATTTGGTAGGTTATTTTTTAGGTCTTGGAACAGTCAACATGTTTTTTCTCATACAAACGAATGATCAGTTTCTTTGCTTTACACCATTTTGGCTTATGAAAGGTTGCATATGAACACTCTACTTTTGGACAGGGGGAAAACCTGTACTGGACTTCCTGGGCTCAGAGGTGGAATTACCTGATAATAGTGAGTAGTTCCTGCTGCACTGCAAAGATAGGCAGGTACTGTCTCTGCTCCAGAATAGACTTTTTTTTTGCAAATTCACTGCTGGCTTCACTCTTTTTCTTCATGTGATCTGCAAACTTCTGCTCTGTCCTGAGAACACAAAGCAGCCTAAGTCCCCTGCACAACTCCTTCCTAACTGGGTGGCCACCCTTCTTCCTACACCCAGAATGACAACTACTTCCACAAGAAGCAGTATGTCTCTGAGGCACTAGAGCAGCAGGTCATCAGAGCAGCTTCTTTTCTCAGGCCTGAGGGGCAGGAACCGCTATCAGTGAATTCATCATCCCAGCACACACCACACCCCAGGGTCAAACAGAACTAAACATGGATCAATGGAGGGACAGACTGCCAAGTGGGCAAACACTATGGCCTCAAGAGTTTGACCAGAGAAGAGCTTACTAGGTTACTCGATTACTAGGTTTTTCAGTGTACAGAATACAGCCCCGGGTGATTTCAGCATGGCCCAAAAAGGGTTAAAATCACCACTGGTCTTCTGAGGAATTCCTGTCAGGGTTGCAGAGCACTCTTATTGAAGTCAGACATTCTGCCTCCTCTTGGCAGAGTCAATAAGGCTTCATTTTCCAAGAATTAGGAGGACAGTCCCACTTAACAGTTAACCTACTGAAAGCACTCAAATATCTGATGCATGTCCATGTCCCAAGACTGCACAGCAAAAAGATGTCAGTTCAGTGCTACTTGATCTATGCAGTCTTTCAAACTAGCCTTCCTCAAAGAGGCCTCCCTCTGTCATATCTACACCAAGCTCAGTCAAGCCTCCTGTCTCTCATTTCCCTGAGTTCCCCCAGTCACCTCACAATGCACACCTAAGGGACTGAATTAACTAGAGCTGACAAGTTTGATCAATATTACCAACTTCTCACTGGGGGACATTTCCCACAGAGGTACAGGGAATCATTAACTACTGACACAGCTCAACAGGACCTCAGAGTGTTCACAGAATGAGACTCACAAGGGACATTTGGGCCCAACCACCTGCCCAATGCAGGAGTCCAATAAGCAGTTATCCAACATCTGCTTTAATGCCTCTGTGAACAAGGCAATCACTACCTGGTAACACAACCCTTTGTATTTTTGAACCTCTGTTCAAAATAGTTGTTCTTATATTGAACTGAAGTCTAAGACAACAAAACCCAGGCTCCTCCACTGAACATGTGAAAGGCAGCTGAGCAGAGTGGCTAAGAGCATGGCTGACGCTAGGCTGCGGGGGCAATCCTAACCCTGCCATTTACCACCGGGTGAGCTCAAACAAGTTACTTTACCTCCCGGGTCCTTGGACTTCTTATATGAAAAACAGGGATAGCACTCACCTCACAGAACGGTTGTGAAAACTCAGTGAGTGACTATGTGAGGGGTGTTTAACGCTGCCTGGCACAGAGGAAATGCTCTTTTGCTAGTGGCTGGGGTGCTAGTAAGAATCATATCTAGTAAAAGTTGAAGATAGTAAAGAGAGAGGCCTAAAGGGATAGAATTTTTGCCTTAAATTCACAGTGTGTTATCACCTTCTCGCTCACAAGCCATAAGTTCTCTGAGTTCCACTGCCATTGCCCTGGAGAGCCCCCAGGTTTCTGGGGAAGCCACTGGAGGCCAAGGCAGCCTACCTGTAATCCACCTTGCCATCTTCTGTCAGAGCTTTATCTGGTTCTTCCTCTTTTTTGACGCCCATTATGTCTCCCAGTTTGGTCCCAGCCAGTTCCCAATGTTTGTGCTGAGCCTGCAAAAGACAAATAAAGCAAATCGGCTCCATCCTGTAGCCCTACTGTGGGCAGAAGAAAAGCAGCCTGCTTGACAAAAGGTCCATTTAGCAGGTGGCATATTCCCACAGGGCAACAGTGGGACCAAGCCATGCGTTCCAGCTCTAGAGCCTCAATTCCCAAAACATCATGCCCTGTGGTTGTTTTAACTTGGCCTGGTGGAGGAACACAATGCCCTGCCCCCTAGGGCTGACCTTTGCTCTGAGTGTCCTCTCACTTCCAACAGGAATCCGAACTATGAGGGCTAATAAGGCTTTTCTTACAAAAGAGGAAAAAACACAGACTTCTCAGCTCCAGGTGACAAGAAACCCACCTTTTTGCGTTCCTTTTGCTCTCTGTGCTTCCGTACTGTCTGACTGCCTTTTCGAGCAATAATGGCCAAGTCAGAAGTGGCATCCTTGACTGGGATGACAGGTTCTGGCTACAAGAGGTTGACAGAAAAGAAATCACCCACTGATCATTAAAATCAACAAGAGAGTCCCTCCCTCCTCCTTTTTAAGTGTTCCTCTCTCCTCCTCTCTACCACAGAGGAACCTCACCTGCTTGGTGAAGACAATGCGCCCATCCAGGAAGGGAGGCACCAGATTATGCACCATGAGATGCACCTTGGCTGCGCTGTCTTCTTCAAAGTCTTCATCCACCTCCAGCCGATGGACCACACCACTGGTGAGCATTCGGTTGGTCTCCCAGCGCTCGTTATCCTGTGAGGGCACAATGGGAAGTCAACTCAGACTACAGCTGGAAGGTCATCCAGAAAGGTAACTGAGCAAGTCCACCCATCAAGTCTTGACTAGAGGGCCATGGGTAGCAACAAAGATGTCACAGGTCTTTCAACTCTATAGCTACTTAAAGAGTAGCTGATCCCAAATTACCTTCAGTAATTGATTCCAAGAAGCAGCACCTTACCCAAAGTCAGAACCACCATATGGAGACAGTCCCTGGCTCCACTTATCAGTCCTGACCACTAAGACACAAAGCTCAGAGGTCACAGAGCCAGGGCCCACTGTATCAGTGAGTGGGCAGACGATGGCACCCATCCACAGCACCTCTCAAGAAGTACTGTGAAGCAGAGAAGTCATGTTCTGGAGTTTCTGTGCCCAGCTCTCCTCTATTCCAGATGTTTATCTACAGCTGTTCGCTGGGCAGTGGGAAGATGAACTATGGTGTCATCACCTGGACATGACCCACTGCCTATGCTACATGCACCAACTCTGGTTCTGAATCCACTCCAACTACTGCAGGAGACTTTACCTCATTGATCTGTCTCCGCTGAGCCGAAATGCGCTTCTGCTTCTGTTTATGCAGATGTTGTTCCCGCCTCCTCACGTAGTCCTCAGAAGAGTAGGCCAGGGGATTGTGGAACTCATCATATCCCTCATCCATCATGTACCAATCCCGGTCAGCTTGCTGCAGGACATGAAACAAAGTGATGGAAACAAGGAGCAGGTCAAGTTCGTGTGTAAGACATGGCCAGGAGGGGAGGAGATGTGTGGTAAGGAGTCACTAATGTCATGGAGTGACCCTCATTAGGGAACAGGAGAGAGGCCACCCTACCCTGTGTTCCAACGTGAGTCACTGGGCATAAGGACAACTATAGAGGTGCAGCCCATCATGACAAACTTCTTAGACTAACCACAAAGTGGCATCAACACCTAACAGGAAAAGTTAGGTCTGACCTACAGCATTAAGTGAGAAGATTCCCTGGGGAAGGGGTGCCTCTGGAAAGAGATCCCAGGGCCTCGAGACTGAACAACTCAGCTAGTATTAACAACTTCATCAAAGTCCAGAACCACCAAAGGGTCACGCATGGCTCATGCGCTAATTCCCCTTCCTGCCCCCCTGCCCACACACACACCTCTCATTCAGTCCCCAAAGACGTTAAGCTTTTACCCTCTGGCCATCCTCCCACTGCTGCCGTTCTTCTTCTGTGTCAAATGAAATTCCTTCCTCACCATCCTCACGCCTTCCTAAAAGAGAACACATAGCAGGTCAGTCCCCATGAGCCCAGCTGATGCCCGGTGGCTGTGATCAGACCTTCCAAGCCACAAAGCCCCAGCAGTGCACCTTCAGCTCAGCTTCATCAGGATCAGACGTCCTGCTCCCTGCCTCCTCCTCCCACTGTGAGTTACCTCGGCCCCTGGAAAGACGTGGGGTGGCCCCCAGGTGTCTTCTATCATCCGCCCACTCGTTGTATTTGTAGGATGGGGTTGGCAGAGGCGTGTCATCTGCGTACTTACTCCTCACAGACCTGGGAAATGGCAGCATTAGTGAACTATCACTAAGCTGAGACCTTCTTCCCAGCTGCCAACTACTCCCTCCCAGATCCCTCCGCTTCATCACACCCACCCTTTGCCACCCACCCAGAGAGACATGGCCAGGAGATCTGCCCAGGACACCACCTATCTCGATCTCTAGTGGAAGGCCGATGGCTCCTCTCTGAGTCCCGATAGGAAGGCGACGGGGAGGGTGATTCCCACTGTGAACGCCTTGAGGTGCCATAGCCACTGTCTTCTTCCTCCCACGTGGACCTTGAAGGAGTGGCAGCATCTGGGGCCACACAAGACACACTCACTGGAAACAGCTCATTTACCCAAGAAGTGGCACTACGACAATCAGCCCAAAGTCAATTCCCCAAATTTATTTCTTCTGCTACTTATAAGCCTTGTACTCCTTTCTAATAAATAGGATGGTTTGGACAGTTTTAAAGACTTCTGATTTTAATAGACCAGTTTTCATTTTGTTCCTAACCATGTTTTAAGGAATATTTACCTTGTTTCTGCAAATAAATCCCTTTTGGATACAAAGAATTTTTTTAATAAGTCCTCTTCCTGCCCCTAATCCCCCCTTTAGTAGAAAATTGCCTGTTCAGCAAATAGGACTATCTCTTGAAAGGAAATACATCCATCTCTAGAGACTCAGGGTTATAGCAGCCCCAACTCTGAACCAAGTTATTCCAAGAGGAATGGCAGAATCACTGCCCACAGTGAACCCACTGAAAACAGGAGCCACTCATTCTACCTTTTATACACCTGAAGTTCCACAACCCACCACCAGGAAATAGCAAATTCTACCTTTGGGTCGGTGTCGGGGGCTCTCTGGTTCATTTCTTCTGCTGCTGCGCTCTGACCCTCCATCTCGCTCTGACCTGCTGCTGTGCCGACTTCTATCCCGCTCATCTACGGAGAGCCACGTGCAATGCTTAGGAAATGTGTGTCCTGCCCATCTTAAACCTCAAGAAAGGACAGGCCTGCTACCACTCACTCACAGGTACAATCTGCACTGCTATTATGCCATCCATGGTTCCTGAAACTCACATTTCCCATTCTTTAAAGGGAGAAACAGTTACTGGCTAGAAAGTTTCAAACTCACAGTAAGTTATTTTCTTGGAATAATTCAAAAAAAAAATGGTAGTTATAAGTCTACAGTAGTTAATAGTTATTTAAGAGGTACAAGGCTATGAGCTACAAAAGCTGAATTAGTTCAAGGGACCAGTGGACCATGTAAACTTTAGCCTACATGACCCTAAGACCAGAAGAACTAGATAGTGCCAGGCTACCACTGTCAACCACTCTGGAAGGGATCAGTGTAGGAGATCCTGGATAAAGTGGGAGAAAAATGTGGAACAAAACTCAAAATCATTAAAACACCAGGCTTACCAGCTACCCAGAGCGACCGAGTAGTTGATCCTGCGGGCTTGGGACCATAGTCGCAGGGGACATCAAGCTCAATTGGCATAACATACTATACAAAACATTGTTCCACCTACTACTTTGGCGAGTAGCGACTGGGATCTTAAAAGCTAGCAAGCTGCCATCTAGATGCAACAATGGGTCTCTCCTCGTCAAGAAGAAGATGATCAAAATTAATGGAAACAATCAGTCCTAGCGACTGGTACACCATCCGATCTGCAACCTATACAACTATGAGACCAGAAGAACTAGATGGTGCCCGGCTACCACTGTCATCCACTTGGAAAGGATGTAGGAGATCCTGCATAGAGAGGGAGAACAATGTGGAACAAAACTCAAAATCATTTGGAGGCAAAAAAAAAAAGAAGGTGGGGACCAGGTTTGCTGGTCCAATAGAGCCTGGTGGAACCACTGAGACTATGGCCCCTAGCTGCCCTGAAGGTCTGGAACTGAAGCCACACCTGTGGTTTCCAGCCAAACAAAGTACAGGCATGTGAATTAAACATTTACCTCAAATAGACACATGCCCTGGAGAGAACAATCATGGGAGAAGGAAGGGCAGCTTATGCACAGGGAGACAGCTCAGGGGGCAGAAGAGTATGAAGGGATGGACACTGGGAAGAGGTAACTATGGGGAGGAAGTGGGAGGGGAGCTGTGGCATTGTAAATTTTGGTCAACGACATGAGACAAAGTATATTATGTGAACTGCTGTATGAAAAGTGAATTTACTCTGTAAATCTTCACCCAAATCAAAATAAAATTTAAAACAAAAAACACCAGGCTTACTGGTATCACAGAGACTGGTGAAACCCTCGAGACAATGCCCCTAGTCACTCTTCAGGCCTGGAACTGAACTCACTCCCATAGCTTCTCGTCAAACAATGCACAAGCGTATAAGGTGAACATTTATACCAGGTAGGTACACTCCTTAGACCAGTCAACAAGGGAAGATCAGAAGGTCAGTGTTTGCACAGGGAGATAGCCCAGAGGGCAGGAATGCATAGGAAAGAAGGACAAAGGGAAAAGGCAACCACAGAGAGGAAGTGGGAAGAGAGCTGTTACGTTATAGGGATTGCAGTCAATGTCATGAAACAAAATGTGTATGAACTGTTGTATGGAAAATGAATTTTCACTGTAAACTTTCACCCAAATCACAAAAAAAATTTTAAAAAAAGACAAACTCAATATTGAGCAAAGCCAGCACTGGATTTTATGTCTAGCTTTGCTCCAGAGCACTGTCCTTTTTCTATCACCAATAATATTACAAACTCTGTGTTTGTTATCAAAATCGATTCCAATACACGGTGACCACGTGTTTCAGAACAGCCCTGCACTCCACGTGGCTTTTCGGCTATGATCTTTCAGAAGGGAGTCCCAGGCCTTTCTTCTCTGGTACCTCTGGGTGGAGTCGAACCACTAATCTTTTAGTTAGTGGCCACCCAGGGACTCCTACCTTGCAAAAAGGGCTCTCTAATTAATAGACATTAAGAAAGCTCCTGCAACAGGAAAAGGCCAATACATTAATTTGAATGTTTAATAGGCAGTAAGAACTATACCAGACAGTTACCTCTATCTCTCTTGCGATCATAGTCTCGATCCCGTGATTTCTCTTTCTTCCGATCTTTTTCTTCTTTGGATGAGGCATAGACACCATGCTCCCGGCGTTCTCGTTCTCTCTGCCGACTGCGTTCCCAAAACTCTTCACTCACACCACCAGGATGGGATGGTGTCTCTACTCGGGCAGATCGATAATGTCTGAAAGGTGAGCGTAACTGATAAAGGGCCCCTCAACAGCCAAAAACCTTGTCCCAAAAGGAGAGCTTGGCAGTGCCAAACAAGTGATCTGTCCTCTTCCACTTTATCTCCCTGGTATCACAGGCTTACCTCTAGCAACAACATAGCATTTCTGACTTCCATCATTAATTCTCTAGTCACCTTTGAGGTCTCCCCACAAATATAAAGAAATGATCAATTCCTACCTACTCTCAACTACAGAATCCTAACAATATCATAAAGCTCTAAATGGCCAACAAAAAAACGGAGAGATCAGTTATTTTCTCATCACCATTTTCATTCCCTCAAAAGCCAACCTGTCCTAAGGTCTTTACCTGTCCTTTCGGCTACTTGGGCCAGACTGATCACTGTCCTCCTCCTCCGTGTCTCTCTGGTCATCCTTGCCCTCTTCCCAGTCCTTATAGGACGAGATTCTGGACTTCTTCTTGTCCTCCCCATCATCCTTCTCCTCTCGCTCTCTCCGTTTCAGGGAGGCCAACAAGTCCAGTCCCAGCAATGAAGGGCGGGGAGCAGGGGCCTTGAAGACATGCTGCTCACTCGCCGCACTTTTGGTCTTACAAATAAGACCGCCAACCTGAGAGTCCAGATCAGTGCCTTCTAATCGATGGATTGAAGCATCCTCATTGCTGTCCTCCATCACAGGCTCTGAAATTTCTCTAGAAAGAAGGCAAACCATGTGCTACCAGATATGGGGGTGGGGGGGGTAAGACTAGGCTATGAAATATCCCAGAATACCCACTGTAATAGATATATTTAGAGGGTTAATTCTCACCTCCCCTGCAACAAGACCAGGTTATCTTTAGCTATCTCTTGCCAAGAACTTTCAATCAACTCAGTGACAATCCCAAAAGACCTTGTCATGGATTGAATCATGCTGCCCAAAAATGTGTGTCAACTTGACTGGGCCATGATTCTGATCGGCAGCTATGTAATGATGTAATCCTCTCCCATGGTATGATCTGATGTGATCAGCCAATCAGTTGTAAGAGGCTTAGGATGGGATGTAACACCTTTATTCAGGTCACAACCCTGAGCCAGTGCAAGGGTGTTTCCTTGGGGGTGTGGCCTGCATCACTTTTTAATCTTACAAGAGATGAAAGGAGAGAGAAGCAAGCAGAGAGGAGGGACTTCAGTACCATTAAGAAAGAAAAGCTGGGAGTGGAGTATGTCCTTTGGATCTGAGGACCCTGCAATGGGAACCTCCTAGACCCTGGGGAAGACTGATGACAAAGACCTTCCCCAGAGCTGACAGAGATTTGGACTCCTGGATTTGGACTTCTAGCCTTCTAAACTGTGACAATAAATTTCTGTTTGTTAAAGCCACCCACTTATGGTGTTTCTACAATAGCAGCACTAGGTAACAAAGAAAACCCCGTTTCCCAATCCTAACACACACCAGAAACAACCTCCCCTGCCTCTAGAGTCCAAGAGGGTATCATCCAAGCAAGAAAAGACTTCACTAAGGGATGGATACCAGAGCATGGTGGCATGTGTACAGGTTGTTGTTGTTGTTGTTGTTATGTGCTGTCGAGTCAGCCCTGACTCATAGCGACCCCTCCTTGGGTTTCCGAGGCAGTATCACTATGGAAGTAGGATTGCCCAACCTTCCTTCTGAGGAGTGGCTGATGGGTTTGAACCGCCAGCCATCTGGTGAGCAGTCAAGTGCCTTAGCCACTATGCTACCAGAGCTCCTTGTGTACAGGTAGGACAGTGGAAACCCTACAGATCTTAAGTCAGAAAGAGTGAGTTAGAATCCAGGTTCTTGACATTTTCTCTCTGCATGACTGCCAGCAAATAAGTTAATCTTTGTCTAGCAATAGTTTCTATGACTATAAAATGAAAAAAAAAAAAAAAAATCTCGCTTTACCTAAAATATGGAGTTATTACAAAAAAGAGAAAAGAAGAATATACGTGAAAAGCTCTCTGTAACCATAACCCATTGCCACTGAGTTGATTCCAACTCACAGTGATCCTATAGGACAGAGTAGAACTGCCCCATGGGGTTTACAAAGCTGTAAATTTTTACAATAGCAGACTGCCACATCTTTCACTCACCAAGAAGCTGGTGGTTTCAAATTGCCCTTGCCTTTTCACTTTGAAGCTGAGCACTTAACCACTATAACCGTAAAGAGTTACATAAATTGTTAAATGATGGTACCTTATTTACCATGCTCCTGTTTACTAATTGGGTCCCTCATCATTTTTTTCCCACAAGTACACTTGCTATTCTTCCACTCCATCTATCCCTTCAAAGTGTAGAGACAACAGAGTAGGGACACTGGGCTATTAGGCTGCCATCCAAGTTACTCACACTCCAGTGGCTCTTCTCAGACCAGTGTGTTTTGTAGAAAAGAATTACATTATACTAATCAAAATCTGTTTAATAACTATCATATTCACCAAAAACATTGATGAGAAACTCTAGATTAGGGAATGATGTTTCTGAAATACATTTTAAGTGACTAAGACTTCTTGGCCCTCAACTCATTAACAAACTCCTCTTGCTTCTCAATACACAGCATTGCAAACATGGACCTGAGTGCTTGCATAATTCCTCTCATTCCAACAAGTCAGTGAAGTAGCGGAAGCGTGGAGGGGTAGGGTACCACCAGAATCCAGAATATTTTGCCAAGCTCTACTGAACTACCCAGCTGAGTATTGTCAAACAGACTGAACATGTACTATCAACCACAAACAAGAGCTGTATTTTGAAAATGTCAGGCAGAATGGAAAAGAGATGGATACACATTGGTGACAACTGTAAGCATGTGACAAAATCCGGAGTTAGATATATAGGCTTTGTTATCAGTAGTTTTGAACTAGGAAATATACCTCTAGAATGCCATTTTATGCAGGTGAGGGAAACATGTCTATCTTGTTGACTGCTATAGCCCAGCACCTAGTAAAATAAACGTTTGATGAATGAATAAATGAACGAACTTAAACATATCAAAGGAGAACAGGAAGCCACACATGTATAGAGACAGCAAACAAAGATAACAGCAGCAGAAGAAAAGGAGTCTGACAGGACTTAAGAGCGGTTAAGAACAAAACACAAGGTGACAAGAGGCTAGATTCTGGACAAGGATTACAGGGTTTAAGAAAAATAGTGACGAAGAAAGCTGGATTTGCTGATTCAACAATCATTGAGTGCCTTCTCTGAGCCAATCACTGTTTTAGGCAATAGGGATAGAGCAGAAAGCAAAAGAGACTAGAATCCTCGCCCTCTTGGAGCTAACATTCCATTAGAGCTGATGGTCCACCAACTTGTCTGGTAGCGATACCCACCTAAGAGAAGAGAGGACTACATAAGGGCCCCTACCCCGCCTGGAAGGAGTTCGGCTGGTGCAGTGCCTCAGGCATTTGACCGCTAACCAGAAGGTTAGCGGTTCAAACCCGCCAACTGCTCTGCGGAAAGAAGACGGAGCAATCTACTTCCTTAAAGATTTACCCCTTGGAAACCCAACGGGGGTCTCTCTGAGTTGGAATCGACTCGATGGCAATGGGTTTGGTTTTCGGTTTTTACTCGGACTGGGCATCGGTCAGGGAGTGGGCTAAAGCGGAGGCCTGGAGAGGGTGCGGGATCTGACCAGAGCAAGGAGAGAGCCCGAGGCAGGAAGGACAGGAACAGCATCCCCGAGGTAAGGCAAGTCGGATGACAATGACCCAGAGGAGAAACCTTCCAAACCCGGACCTGAGTAAGGGATCTATATCCGCCGCCGGGAGTGACCCCGACTGACGCCGTCAGGGAGGAAGAACTCACCGCACCGAGCCCCACTCTCTGGACCCTACGGTCCGGGATTCTAGGACGCCGGCGCTGCCACCTTTCGCTCAGGCGGCCTCAAAGAGCCAAAATCCGAACCTTGAAAGCGGCCATTCTTATGCCCATAGTACCTTGCGAGGCCTCCTCTATCCGCCCAAAAATACTATCGAGAGCAGCCGGAAAAGGGCGGTTCCTGGATCTAAGCGTGAGACAGAGCGCAACGCCGCTGGCAAGGCTAGAGTGTCCTTTTCTAGGGCCCTATCAGAGACGCTTTCGGGTATCTCCCGAGCCAATCGTGCTTATTCTAAGAGGCCACACCCCCGCCTCTAGTTTGAAAAGGCCTGGGAGGTGGGGGGGGGGGAAGGAAGATGGGTCATATTTAATATGGGCGGAAGTGTCTCTAAGGTTTCCGGTTAGAGACGGCAATGTGGCTGTCACTAGAGAAACCTCGTTGGCCTAGTGGACAGTGACCAGCGACCGATCGTTGATTACTGCGCCTGTGCGTTTTCTACTTCCGTTTCTTTCCCGGAAGTAGTCCCCCGCGGGCGGCTGTGGAAGTATCTCCTGTTACCTGAGATTGTGGTCGCTGTCTAAACTGGGGCTTGTGAAGGGCACCGCTTCTGTCCCAGCTCTTGTGACAAAGAGTCGCGTTTGCAGACAGCCCTGAAGTGAGAGGAAAGAAGGTGACTTGTACAATTAAAGTAAGTATCGGCTACTCTGACAATTGTAGACCAGGAATGCTCCAACCACGGGCGTCTTTTAAACAGTTACCACATATTTTTCTCATAATACGTGATTATTGTGGAATACTTGAAAAAGACAGAGGCGCATCCCGAAGTAAATAAAAATCACCCGTCTTTCCAAATCCAGAAATAACCAGTGATGGTGTTTAGTTTGGTTTTGTTGATTTGGTGTTTAGGGGTATTTTTCTGTGTAAGTATGTACAGTTACACTGAGGTTTTGTATAAAATTCGGTTAACACTTCAGATACTGTAACTTTTTTGAGTCATATATCATGAGAATTTTTCAATATCTTAATTGTACATCTCTAACACAGTATCGAGTGGCTGTGTAATGGCCCATTGCAGTACTGTATGCTCATTTATGTCACCAGACCCCTCTTGATGACTGTTTAGGTTGTTTCCAATTTTTCAACAATATAGATGCAATGAGTACACGTTACACATCTTTACGCATGTATGTGATTATTTCCTGTTAATTTTTTTTTAATGGAATTGTTGGTCAGCTTTCCTAACCGAGAAATGTTGCCTCTTTATATTCCAGCCAGGATTATAAATGCCAGCCCCAACATTCACACTTGGTTTAATTGTTGTATATTACCGTCTTGTTTAATCTGGGTGAATTTATTGGATATTTGAAGTTATCTTTAATTTGCTTTTATTTAATTACAGTAAAGTTTAACTTTTGAGGCTTACTAATTGGCCATTTGTACCTCTTGTGAATTCCTTTTTGGTATCCTTTGCTTTGGGAGCTCTGGTGACATAGTACCTAAGACATCTGATTGCTAACCAGAAGGCTAGTGGTTCAAACCCACCAGCCACTCCTCAGAAGGAAGACTGGGCAATCACTTCTGTAGAGATACGGCCTAGGAAACCCAAGGAGGTGTCTCTAAGTCAGAAAATGACTCAACAGCAGTGAGTTTGGTTGGGTTTTTTTTTTGTTTTTTTTTTTTTTTTTTGGATCTTTTCCTCTGGACATTTTTGTAGATGTGGTCTCAGTTCCCCTCTCCTTCCACCATTTGTCCACTTTCACCCCTGGCCTCTCTTGACCTCTTTGCCTCCCCCCTCACTTCCGTTTCTTTAGCAGTTGTATAGCAAACTTGGCTCTTTGTTTGAATTCTAGTGGTAAAAGAGATTCATCTTCTCTTTGACTTTCTCTTTCATCAGTAATTTGTTGTGACACCTGCCGTTTGTGAATTCCCATCAGGTTGACCATCAGGTTCCCTGTTTAAAGTACAGTCTGTTGTTGGAACAGTTTTCGTTTGTGTATGAATTTTTATTAATTCATACCTTAGGATATGACACAGCACTGAAAAATGCAGAGAAAGAAATCATCACTTTTTTCCTAGCATTAGCTAACTTTGTAACCAAATTCAGAATATCAACTAGATCCCAGTGGGCTCTCTCATGGATGGACCCAAAGAAGAAAAGTCCTTGATAAGAAGTTTCTCTGAAATGAAATTTCTTCAGTAGTGAAAGTAGGAGTTTATGTATTAGAAGGAGCACCACAGTAGAAATTTGGTGGGTTAGATTCTAGCCCTTGTTGTTGTAGTAGCTAGAAGTATAACCGTAAGCAAACTAGTCTGTAAAATGAAGGAGTGTGTTAAGATTTTTCTATCTCAGTATTTTACTGTGTGTGTAAAATGACATGTTGGAGGAGGCATCTGACATCCTCATCTGACTTCACGAGGGGGGAGAAGGATCAGCATTAGCAGTGTCAGGCAGAGGCTGATTCCTATGAGGTGGAGGTCAGACATGCCTCCACCCTCCAGTTGTTTTACCAATTGTGACACCATCTGGCCCTCCCACAGCACTCTCTCTTCCTCTGCTGAGTTGGATAATTTGTTACAGTGGCCAAACAGAACTCATAACAATACTCATGATTATGGGGTGTGCTAGGAAAAATGACATTAGACTCAAAAATATTTTATAGAGACCCTTTTATTAAGCCTTAAGCTGGACAAAGACTGTCGAGTGCGAGAAACTGTCAGTATATACCTAGAACAGAGGTCAGTGGATCTGCTGAATCACAGTCATGGTGTCCATTATATACTATAGAAGAAGAACAAAATTGACATGGGGTCATGACTGGTGGTGGGTCAGTTCATCACTGTTGCAGGTGGGACTGCAAAAGCGGGGAAAGGACCATGATTGGGATATGTACGTAATTGCAGGTTAAAAAGTTACAGGATTGGTGTTTGCATTTTACTTACCTGACTACATGGTAGTTGGGGTCGAGTCATGATCATATGACCCTGAGTCATAGTCACCAGATAGTACCAGGAGTTCAACCTTTAACTTAAATCAGGTAACACGGGCAACAAGTAGTGAAATCTGCTGTGCCGTTTTCTCCTTCACATCAGAAGAGGGGAAGGGGAACTGGAACTCATCCTGGCTTTTTCTTACTCTGGCCAAACATTTTGGGGTCTCCAATCTCCAGATCACAGTAAATCATTAAGGACATGTCCAGGCATATTCCCTATTCTTTATTGTAAGGGGGATATGCCCACACAAGTTGTTTGTGTCAGTACTTTTCTGCATTCTGAGGGCAAGCTGCCCCTCCCTGAGTTTGCCAGGACTTGTATAAGCGTAGCTGCATTGTTAGTTTAATTGGCAACAAGCATTGGGAAAGTCACATACAGAATTCCAATGGATTCTGAGCTTGTGTCAAGATTCAAAATGGAGTTAGTGCTATAATTGTAAAGCACAGCCTTCCACAAACCCAAGTGTTTTTGGATTATTCCCTCTAATATGAGGGTTTATTAAGGAAGAAACAGGTAACAATTCAAGATCAAAAATTACTCAGGGTACAGGTCTTCAGTCAAGTCAGCTGCTTCTTAGCTGTGCCTGCAGACAGGTCTCTCTCTGGCCCTCAGCCCCTTGGACCTCTTGGGCTGGCCCAGCCTCTGCCCTGCTCAGGAAAGTGTTACAACACTTTTTAGCTCAGCCAATAAGTGCCCAGAGGCACCCCACTCCACCAGCATGCCTCATCTTTCTTGCTCTTTAGTTCAGGAAGTCCACCACGCTGCCTTCTACCAATCTCCTAGTTCTGCTGCCTCTGCTGCCACTATTTCTCTGCCACTGCTTCTTGCCATTCACTTACCATCTCTGGTGTTACAGCTCTCTCTCTGTCTCCTCTGTCTGGGAGGTTCCTGGGTCCAAAGGATGCACTCCACTCCTTGTTTTTCTTTCTTGATGGTCATGAGGTCCACATTCTGCTCACTTCTTTCTCCTTTTGTCTCATAAAATATGAGAGAAAAGGTATGACTCAAGCAGGGGCATGACTTTGGTAAGATGGTGAAAGGTAATGACTTGAATCACACCCTCTAGTAAGATGGTTACTCAAGATCCATACTACCCTAATCCTGCCTCATTAACATAACAGGTAGCTCACTCCCAAATGAGTCCATAACCATAGGCGTAGAGGCTAGAATTTATAACACATCACAAAATGGAGGGTGAGTACATCAGGTTACGAGATGGAGGACAACCACACAATACTGGGAATCATGGCTTAGCCAAGTTGACACATAACTCCAGCCATCACAGGTTCTGTCCACCTTATTTGCATGTGTGGCATGAAATAGTGTGCAACTATGAAAAGGAGTATGGAAGTTTTTTCTATATAAGATTTACGAAAATCTCTGTGTGTTAGGTAAATGATGCAAAATGCAGAAGAGTAGGTGAAGGATATTCTGGATCTCCATGCGCTTCCAAACCTCCTCCTCTTCCTCCTTTTGAAAGCTGTGGTGCCAGGAGGCTGTCTGCTCAGCTGTCTTCACCCTCCCACAGTTCTGTTTCTCTTCCAGAGTTCTGCACTATACCTTGTTTTCTTATACTCTGCTTTCATTACATTGTCTTCCATTTACCAGATTGCAAGGTGTCATCTGTTTCCTGCTGGAACACTGATATAATAGGCTATCTTTTGGGTAAAAAAGGAAGAAAAATAGGAATACATATTTGCACACTAAAAATACATATAAAACTAGTAAAAGTAATTACCTCATGAGAGTTCAGGGGGATAGGGCAGTGGAAACCGAGCCTGAGCAGGGAAAATCAAGAGGGAGACTTTTCACAGCATAGTTTCTATAATGTTCTTTTTAAACCATGTGAATAAATTACCTACTCCAGTTTTTTTTTTTTAATTAGGATTCATGCATTCAGTCTAAGCCGTCTTTAAACACAGCAACTTCAAGATTGACAGTAAGGATTAATAATTGGATTGTTTTATGATGAGCTTCCTACTGCCCAAGCTGACCAGCAAGAAAGAAGTAGACCAGGCAATCAAAAGTACTGCAGAGAAGGTGTTGGTTCTCAGGTTTGGGAGAGATGAGGATCCTGTCTGCCTGCAGCTAGATGATATTGTAAGTGAATTTTTAAAATAAATGTTTGTTTGTAAATTAAAAAGTCCTGCATTGTGGCTTCAGCCTCTGCAAAATGCATGAAAGGGAGACAGGGCCTGGGGATACAGCTGTTCATTCATCAGCATATTTACACTGAGAACTGAAGGTGTTCCTACCACTGAGCTGAATCCCCCAATTTGTAATGCAGTCTGTCCTGGATGTCCTTCCCTATTAGCTGCTGTCAAATTTCAGTTCCACCAACAAGGCAGTACACAAGCAGAAAACATTAATAACAAGTGTTTCCCAAAAAAAAAAACAAACTCACTGCCATTGAGTGAATCCCAATTCATAGCGACCCACTCCTTGGGTTTCCAAGACAGTATCTCTGTGGAAGTAGATTGTCCAGTCTTCCTTCCAGCGAGCGGCTGGTGGGTTTGAACCACCCTCCTTCTGGTTAGCAGTCAAATGCCAGAGCTCCTAACAGGTGTCTAAGAGCATCTAATTCAGTCCTCCCAACAGTGAGGTAATAATAGACCTATTTCCTGTATGGGGCAGTAATACCATGGGATGGGTAGGTCAAGTCACTTCACACAGTCACAGAGCTACTCAGTTGCAGAGCTGGATTTCGCTACAGATACTCTTTTCAATCTAGATCACTGCCTCCACTGTGTGCCTGGTTATAATCTCTGATTTCACAACACCTCCTCACACGCTGATGAGTAGGGAGGGGACATATGGAACAGACTAGGTTTATTCTTATCTCCATTTATTATGGAGAGAGCCTTACCCCAACACTAAGACCTGTTCCCTCCATTACTTTTCATTCCACCAACAGTGTGCATCAGCTGTAAAAATCCTCATCACTTTGATTAAAAATGAGTGTATGCAAGAGGCACAGACAACAAAGGTAAACATTTTTACATGCACAACACTGCAGTATCAGTAATAACAAACATTAATCTACAGGTGGATACATAGGTGGACAGTCTAAAAGGATCAGGTATGTCTGGGGAATATACCCGTGATCCACTGTGCTCAGTGAAATAAACACAGAAGGACAAATATTTTATTAGTTCACTGTTATAAAAAGTCAAGGAAAGATTTACATATGGAAGGAAACTTTCTTTGTTAGATACCAGGGAGACAAAGTTTGGCAGATGATATTTCTATATATGTATTTGTATGTGCTCTGTCCTTGTTGTTATGTGCCGTCTAGTCGAACCCAACTCATAGCGACCCCTCCTTAGGTTTCCAAGGTGGTATCACTACAGAAGTGGATTGCCCAACCTTCCTTCCGAGGAGTGGCTGATGAGTTTGAACTGCCAGCCTTCTGGTTAGCAGTCAGGTGCCTTAGGCACTACGCTATAGGGCTAATGAGGGAAAAGTTAGGATAACTTGTCAGCCACAACCAACCACCCTGAGATACTAAGTTATTGGGCCCGTGGGCTCAGAACCACGATAGGGGACATCAAGCTTAATTGGCATAACATACTACACAAAAACATTGTTCTCCATCCTGCTTTGGTAAGTAGCACCTGGGGTCTTAAAAGTTTGCAGGTGGCCATCTAGATGCAGCAGTTGGTCTCTCCTCATCCGGAGCAAAGAAGAGTAAAGAAAACCAAAGACACATGGAAACAATTAATCCAAGGGACTAGTGGACAGTGTGAACCTCAGACCCTGAGATAAAAGATGTTGCAGGCTCCCCTTACATGGGATCAGAGCTGTGTTGACACTAAGGGTGCTACATCCCACTCTTAATCTTCTTAAACCTGATGGGCTTATCACATCAGATCACATCATGGTTGATAATTACATGCCTACCACATGACATCATTACATCACTGCTAAACCACTGAGAATCATGGCCTAGCCGGTTGACGTAAATTTTAGGGGAACACAGTTCAATCCATGACAGTTAGGTTATACCGTGTCTAATGTAGCCTACTGTGGAACCCAAAAGGACTAGATTCTTGGCCCAGGAATCATTTCAAATCAGGTACTCTATCCTAGTGAAAAGTTTCACAGAAGCGACATCCACTGGCTCTCATACTGTAACTACATCTCTTCATTCACAGCTTTCCAAGACCTCGTCTGACCTGAGTAAAATGGCTACAATATACCTGGTAGATGTGGATCAGACTCCAGTTTACACCCAGTATTTTGACATCAGTTATATTCCATCTACTATATTTTTCTTCAATGGGCAGCATATGAAAGTGGATTATGGGTAAGTGAGGTTATTGCAACCTTAGAAGTTTCTTTGAAGCAATTTCAGCAGCTTGTCTGTTTACGTCTGATCTTGGTTCTCTAAGTCTTGAGTTGGTCCTGTTTTCCTCCACTGATACACTCTTAATTTTTCATGTAGAACTTTCATGTGAAATGAGTGTTTCAGGGATCATTGGTAAATTTTAATTTCCTGCTTAAGAATGAAAGAGTAGTACAGTTTATAAAGCTCTAAACATCCTTCAGCTAGAAAATATAGAACAGCTTTAAAATTGTTCCTAGGAATTTCATGTAAAGCAAAATTTGTGATTACTGTTAAGCTTTTGGGACTGGTAGGTTGTGTTTGTGAAAGAAATATTCCTTCCAACAAACTAAGACATGTTTCTCTCATGCCAAGTGTACTGTCTAATGCCACTCCCAAGAATTTTGAAGTCGTACTTCCAACAAAGCCTTCTGTTGTTAAAGAATGCTCTCCACTCCAGCCAGTCAGCATCCCAGTATTACTGTGTCTTGCTTTGGTTGAATTATCCACATGTCTAGATCTGTGTACCTGATTTGGTCATTATCTATGTTAAGGTACAAGCTATTTATTCTCTTGGAACACAGTTGATGTAATTATTAGTTTGGTACTAACTTTTTGGAGGGCCATTTATGGTACTACATAGCAAAAATATTAAAAATGTTTAAACTCTTGAACCCAGAAATTACATTCATAGGCATTTCTTTGAAAAACATGATCATGAAAGTAGACAGAATTGGCTGTGTGGTTGTTCACTTGCTTCCTGAGGAAACGCTTAGAAGGAACGTAGGTGTCCACAGAGACTATGTGTCAATTTAACGTGATACTGTAGACACCTATTTAACAACTGTGAGAAAAATGTGGTAGTTGAGGAAAGCACTTTATAAAACAGTCTGTATGGTATGATTCTCATTATTGTGAAAAACACATACATACACCATACATACATATAAATACAAGTACATCCATATGTAGAAAGATTGGGAGGATATGCACCAAAATATGACCTCTAGCCTCTGGTGATTTTATTTTCTTGTATAAAATGTGTATATATTGACCTGGTATTTGTAATACTAGAAGAAGTGTATATATACATATATAGATATATATGTATGTATTTATCTATATATGTATGTATAATACTTTCCACTCAATAGTGTAAGTGACTAGAACTCGGGAGTCATGACTAGTTAATGGGCTTGTATCAGTGCCGTACCAAAAAATAACACCAACTATAAACAAATTGTGCTCATGCCCATCCTCAGAAAGCTCTATTGATAATGATTTGAGCAGCATTTAAAGTGGGTTTGGAAGCAGCAGCTTTTCACATGCCAGAGCCTCCAGCCCTCCCCAGTGACCCTCAGCCCTGGTTTTAGTTGTCTACCAGTTGGCCCTACAGTCACAAATGGGAAAATCAGCGCTGCACATTATGTCTTTTTCCTTAACAAGAAGAAAATTTAAAAAGGTACTGTCATTGTCTTTATCCTGAAGTAAATATTAAAAGTTCTGAAAGAGGTTGTTTCTCTGTTGTGCTGTCCAGGTCCCCAGATCACACTAAGTTTGTGGGAAGTTTCAAAACCAAACAAGACTTCATAGATTTGATTGAAGTAATCTATCGAGGCGCAATGAGGGGAAAACTTATTGTCCAAAGCCCTATTGATCCTAAAAATATCCCCAAATATGACCTTCTCTATCAAGACATTTAGCCACTTAACTACACAGAAGACAATGACACCTCTTGAAACAGCACCAGAATCCAGACTCCTCCCAGAGTCCTTTGGAAACGTGTTGACCTTCCCAGTGGAGAAGAAGTTTCACTTGTTTATAAGTGCCTGGTCCCCAGTGGAAGACCATGCTGGGCTACTAACATTCTGGGATACCTGTGTTTCTACTGCCTGCAAACCTGAGAGCGGTCAAGTCATAGAGTTCGGTTTCCGCAGAGTGATTTTGTTAACTTCTCTTTGTATTGTGTTTTCCATTTTAGGGAAAATAGGATCCTCCTGAACATGGGCTGGGATGATTTGATTTAACCATGCTCACAAGATAGACAAATAAAGTGGGAAGTCAGTTCCCATAAGGGCAAAAATACTTGTTTTCGTCTCAAATACACATATACTCCTCACCATTTCCCCACTCATGTTCCTCATGTTCTCATGCTTTCCTATCTCCAGTCTGTATTACTCTAGTCCTGCTCAGAATAAATAATTCTCTACCAGTAGCAGTTGAGTTCATTTTATTGTGGAGCCCCTGGTTTATGGTGAAGCTCAGACTTTTCAGACAGTGAACGCTTTTGCATATTTTATTAGCTTTTAGATTATTCAGTTGCCAAAGAAGTAAGAACTTGAGCCTTCACCATCCAGCACTGACCTTGAGCTAAGCCGGGAATTAAGCTAAGCCCTGACTAAGTATATGGAGAGCTCCTGGCATAGTGATTAAGTGCTCAGCTGCTAACTTCAGGAGAACAGCAGTTTGAACCCACCCTGTGCACCGTGGGAGAAAGATGTGGCAGTCTGCTACTTTCAAGATTTAGAGCCTTGTAAACCCTATGGGGCAGTTTTACTCTGTCCTGTAGGGTTGCTATGAGTCAAAATTGACTTGACAGCAGTGAGTTTGATTTGGGATTGGTAAGTAAAAGCAGATCTCCCTATAAGACAGAATTTCCTACTCTTCCTGAGATAGAAAATTGAATTTAAAGGGCTCAAGACTTAAAAGGGATGTCAGAACTATTAGAAAGAAATAGCATCGATGGGATTTGCCTGTCTGAATACCTTTATGGAGGCTCTGCTACTGATTTTCTAGAAGGAGACTCTGAAAACCCATCTCAGTACAGTGGCCAGGTATGGCCAACATGGTAGCCATTGGCCTCCTTGGCAACAGAAGCCCAGTGCAGGGCAGCATTCTCACTGCAAGTCCATCCCTCTTAACCAAGTGCTTCCTTTCCTAGTCTGTTTTGCAGCAAGAGGTAACCATGTGACCTGCTTCTGGCTAGCACAGCCCAGAGGGAAGGGTGCTACATGCTTTGGATCCTTTGCTGATGAAAGATGGAGTCACTTCCAGAATAAAAGGGAACATAACCCTTTGCAGCCACCTCTGCCCCCTCCCCCCAACCTCCAGTCCCCATTTCTACTCGGGATTGTAATCATGATACATGGAACTGCAGCAGCCATCTTACCACCATGAGGCAATGAGCCTCAAGATGAAAACACAACTCAGCTGGGGAGGAAGATAAACCAGCCTTCTCTCTGATGATGGAATTGAACTGCTAGGTGAACACTAAAATCACCTCCCACAAGACTTCTGTGAAAACACTAAGAGTCTTCATTGTCTAGGTCACTCTTGGTCAGGTTTTCTGTTACATAGTGATTGATGCATGGTAAGTGCTCGGACACCAGCAAAACCTCAGACTGGCCTGTGTGGAATCCTCATATCTCCCTCTAGCTACAGGCACTTTCTCTGAAGTCCTGATTATTGTTTATTATAGTTCTTACCTTCATTGCGCTCTGTGCTGCAAGTATAGTGTTAAGTCTGTGCTAAATGCCCCGTTCTGTACTCACTAGTACATAGACAGAAATGACTTAATGGGCAAGGAAAGAAAGCTCAGAGGAAAGCAGGTTGTGCTTGCTCAGAAAGGGAAGAACCTTTCAACAGGAGAGAAGGACAGGGGCCGGCGACCAGAGGGAGCTTTCAGAGAGCTGTGCAGCGGTCAGTGTTGCCAAAACCCAAAGGTAGGGACCGTGAGGGGCAGAAGGTGCTGCTGGGGAGGAAGGCAGAGAAGATCACTGAATGGAGAAAATACCAGAGGTTTTATTTTTACTATTCTCCTCCTGATAAGTGACCAGAAGCCACTTAACGCAAGCAGATGATTGTTCTGAAAAACTGGGACATGTCTAGTGCTGCAGACACTCCCAGGAGTAAAAGGCATAACTGACAGCATTCTGAGAGTATTTTTGTTTTGATTGGGGTTCATTTTCTTTATACTGTGCAAGAGTGTACTGTTTTTTCATTTCTGGATTTTCTCTCTTTTACAGCGTATAGCATAAGGGTCTGTGACCAGCAATAGACCACTAGCTCTAACTTGATTATCATGAGGGTAAATGTGAAGAGAACTTTCCAGTGAAAGCTAGACCTGGTTGAGGGTATCGGCATCAGGTCTCATTTTACACCCTAAGAAGCAGAGACCATATTGTGGTATGATAAGAACGTGTATTGGTGGAGAGTCAGTGTACTGATGAAGGCTTACAGCAGGAGAGTTCCGTTAGGAGAGCTTCCTCTTGACAAGAGGTGTGGAACCTTTCTTCAGGGAGACACTTAATAGCAAGATCCTTATGTCTGGGAAGTGGGAGACTCAGACAACTTGCATTTGATCCCTGGTAAAGGGTGGATTTGTTGCAAGTGGGAAAAGCACCTCCTGTTGAGAAAAAGACTCTTCACTCTTGATGGAGACTAGAACGTCTATGCTGGTAGGGACTCTAGACATCATGCAGGAAACAGAAGGCCAGGGAGCTAGGAGCACATGACAGAGTCTTGGCTGGGATGGGATTAGGGCCAAACGAGTCCAGAGACACTGTGTTTACACTCTATTACTCTCTTACTCTGTTCGGTGTTTACACTCTATTACTCTCTTACTCTGTATTTGGGGTGCTACTGCATTGGAGAACAAACAAGAAAGGGTTGGCTCAGTGGAAACACTTTCTTCTCAACCCACTTTGGGCTCGCACCCTCCTCACCAGGCCTAGTTCACTTCAAAGGGGCAACATGGGGCAGTGAGAAGAGCTTAGGGCTTATAATCGGACAAAATACAAGCTTTGCTGTGTAACCGTAATCAAGGCTCTTACCTTCTCTGAGTCTCTCTCTACTTGCCTATGAAACAGGGATGACTAGAAACACCTTACTGAGGCCTGCCATTCAGTAAGTGCTCAATAGTGAGCATGAATGCCAAGGTGGGACAGTTTTTATCACATTAGGGATTTCTAGTTGGTTGAGGAATTTTCCCTACACTCTTAGTAAACTGCCTACCACTTGGCTGCCCCTGTCCATAAAGGAAAGAATAAAAAAGGCCACAGCACAGAAATGAGTCAAAAGAAAGCTGTTTATTAGTGGTTGAGCAGAGTGCAGCACAGAAATGAGTCAAAAGAAAGCTGTTTATTAGTGATTGAGCACAGTGCAGACCAGGTTCCTCCCACCCCTCCCATCCTGTTCCCCTTCGTCCAGGGTGAAACCTTGCTCTCAGCCAGTGATGTCCAGCTGCCTCATGTTAGTTGTCGGCTATGGTTTTCTGAACCCAGTCCAGGATGGAGGGCACCTTCACGTATACTCCATACTCAGCCACAGCACAGCTCTTATCAAAGCTCAGGATCCCGGCCGCATACCAGGTGTCCTCATCCTGGTCGTGCACGACAAAGGCGCTGCCAGCATCGCCGTAACAGGTGTCTTCCTGATACTTGGACATGCCCACACAGAAGGTGTGTTCATTCAGGACGGGCTGCACCCCAACAGGGCTCTTCTGTTCCTTCTTCTCGGGTTGCGTGCTGCCTTCGTAGTGCTTCACACATTTGTCTTGGGCAGCCACGGGCAGCATGACGTACTTCAGGTGCTCAGTAAACCTGAAGTTGGAATTCCGCCCCCAGCCAGACACGTAACCCACACGCCCCACTTCCGCATAGTCCTTTGAAGGTAGGCAAATGGGCATTACTCTCTCATTGACAGGAACCTTATGTTTGAGTTTGATGAGCCCGATGTCTATCGTGGAGTAGTTGGGGTGGAGAACCACCTTCTCAATCTGTACAAGCTGATTTTTCCCCACGTAGAGCTTTAACGTGGGAGCGATGTCCTTGGCTTTTGCATCAGCTGTGTGATTCAGGAAGAGATTTTTAGCTGTGGTCAGCAGCCATTTCTCATTGATCAGCGTGGCCCCCGTGGTGAGATTATGGCGGGAAACCATCTTTGCCTGCCAGGGGAAGCTGCCTTTGGCATCCAGTGATCCACCTATGATGCGTTGCACCTGATCCACTGGGTTCTTAGGTTTTCCACAAACTGTCAAGGAGAGCAAGGAAATCATGAGGTGAAATGCGGGAGAGTCCCCCAATCTGAGAAAGGGGGAAAGCACTGCCCACTGCTACTGTCTAAACTACCCTTGTTCACTCTTCTGACCTATTTAAATGCTTTTGAAAATAATCTTAGCATCGCTAACATGGACTTCTGTTTCCTGCTTTTGCAGCTAACAGAAGGAACAAGTAAGACTGAGACTTTCAGATCCTAGCAGATGAATGGTATATTTAAACAGAAGTTATCACTCAAAGAAATTCTCACAGTTCACTGAGTCGCACTGGAAGGGCTTGGAGCTGCAATAATTCATTCTCTCTCAATAAAGAGGGACGTGTGGCGGCATTGGTGGCAACTCAGGCTTTGTAGATTTTGCAATGAATAATGGGCAGGTTGACAGAGCCACAGTACTAATACCACAAAGAGGGGAGCAAAACCTTTTGTCCCAAGAGAGACAGAGAAAGAGTACACCCTTCGTAATAATGAAAAACACAAGTTCCATCTCCAACCTCCTGTCTTCTCTTGTGGGTAATGGCATTTGATTATAACACCCTCCCTTGACTTTTCTCCTGCAGCTTGCTGTCCACCTTTCCCTCTGGACTCCCTAGCCAGGCTGTCCGTGCACAGAGGGTCTCCCATTCCTCTCCTTGGAGGGCAGTGTACACAGTG
>NW_006921654.1:8930172-8931886 GCF_000298275.1 Orycteropus afer afer
TCAGTCTCCCTCCAGCCACAGTGGAAGCCGAGAGCAAGGCAGTCTCCTCTCATCTGCCAAGATCCCAGGTGGTGTTCACTCTACAGAAAGCATAGCAGTTTGGGTGAGAAGTGGGGACTGGGTCTTCCCAAGGAACTGATGCACCTGTGACAGGAGCAACAGTGGAATGCAGCAGTGCTGGGGACACACAGCTCCCCAAATACCCACCTACAAGATCTGTGACCTCATTGCCTTCCACAGCAAAAAGCTGCCCCCAGAGCAGGAGGGTGATGACAGCTCCTAGGGTCCTGCAGACAGAGGACAGGAAGGAGTACAAAGTTGGCCTCCCTACTTCACAAAACCCTCCCAAAAAGCAACCAGAAAAGAAAAATAGATATATGGACATGCTGGGAGCAAGAAGCCCCCATCACCCAACACTTTAGCAGCTGCCCAGCCCACCCAAGTTCCAGCCAGCTCTGTGCTGTGGGGGATTTTCATAAGCTTCAGAGTAGGACCTCCAAGATGAGAAGGCATGTAGGGGTGGGGGACTCACTTTCTGGCAGCTTTCGGGTAACATGAAATTGACATATATGTCAATATTTGAGCTCCTAGCAAAGACCCCTGAGTACCGCCTAAAGTACTGGACTACAGAGATACTGCTAATAACATGCACACACCTTGAAAATGGGGACATGAGGGGTTACTGTGCTGTTTTCTCTCTCTACTTTTTGAAATTTTTCATAATTTTTTTTCATAAAAATTTTTATAAATTTTTCAAAGTTTAAAACTGTATAATTTAAAACACTTATATGATTGTGTCTATTATTTTATGATGCTCTGCCTTTAGAAAGTGGTGACTCTAACTCCAGCGTGCCAGAAGAGTACCTAGAAGATAACTGGCTTTCTGATAGCAGAGGGTGGGTGGGGCATCTGTGGTGAAGGATATACTCACAGCCACACAGCGCGTTCACAGATGTCCATACAAGAATTGCTAGGTTAGGTTATAGTCCTAATTGATACTTCAAAAGATCTTTTTATTTTGAGAAAATGTAAGTGCCTTAGTTCCTCACATATATCACTATTAGTCTTTCCCATTATACATTTTTTTAAATGGAAAAACAAATCTATCATTCGATACACTTGACATGCCATGGGAGATGCAGGCATCCCTCTGCAGAGGTGAAAACCTCATAACCTCAAGGGAAGTTGCTCTTGAGAATAAGTAACTTGTCCTGGGAGAGACCACAGCACTGAGAGCTTCCGTAGATGCAGAAAAGGGCAGGATTTAACCACTAAGCCCTCTAATTCACTGTAATTGAGTCAGTTTACTGTGTTCTTTCCTATATTTCTGCATCTCCCCCTATGGTTCACTCGTACCCGGCCCATCATACAGATAAAAGTTACAGCTTTTATACATGGATGAAAGAACAGGAGAGAAGGTGCAGGGCGGGGAAGCCGTGCACTCACCTCATCTTTGGTCTGCGTGCCCCTGGGAGAGCAGTGCGGTGAGGGGCACCAGCTGCTCCTTTTATGCCTCCACCGTCTCACCCACCCCTTGTTGATTTCCTAATTCCTGTGTCTACATAACTTTGGCCCTGTTAAGACAATCAGTATTTTCCATTAACAAAACCACAAACAACGCCCCGGTTAAGAGTGGTGATCTTGCTTCACACTTGAACTTCCCCCAGTGTCCTTTTACAAACCCTGAAGAGACCCAGCAACATCATATCCCCAC
>NW_006921654.1:8934801-8954743 GCF_000298275.1 Orycteropus afer afer
ACACACACACACATATATATATAGAAATATGGCATAAATATCACAAATATTTTATCAGTATCAAAGAATACATTTTAAAGTATGAGGACCTATAGGTCTCCCTGAGGACCTATTTTAGGAATCAGAGTCCTATGGCCCCACTGGTTTAATTTGCTTTGATTTGTTTCAGTAGATATAAATAGTGTCTGAGTATCTGCATTTTAAATGGTCATAACTTCTTCCCAGCCTTTTTTTTTTTTTTTTTTTTGGATAATGTGACTCCACAGCTCTTCCAGTTATAAGGTGGAACCTATTTCTTTACCTTTTGGATCTGGTTAACTGGGTAACTCCCTGAACTGATGAATCAGTAACACATGTAACACAAACAGAGACCTGAACCAATTTGTGAATTGGTGCTTGCCTTTCTGACTGCACCAGAATCCAGGGGCCACCAAGTGATTGAGCTGGCACTAGAGAACCCAGAAGGCCCAGCTGAGGGTCCGCCAGCCCCAGTTAACTGCAAACTGACCACAGCTGCATGGGGAAACCCCTGCTGAGACCATCAAGCCTGTCCAAGCCCAGCTCAAATTGCTGACCAGCAGAATCTTGAGCTAAATACACAGTTGCTGTTTTAAGCCACTGAATTTTGGGAAAGGTGTGTTGGGTTGCAGATGTTAACTGAGAAGACAGTAGATGCACCAGATGAGAATGGAGCTACTTGGCTGAATCTGCTTCCTAAGGCCTCTCCTCATATCTTCCGTAGCAGTTCCTCTGGACCAGATGTTTGCCACTCACTTTCTTTCAATGACCAGGAAGGAGGGGCTACTTTTACTTTTTCCAAGGCCTTTCCTCAAAGAGAACATACCCTGAAGGCTGTCAAGGTTATGCATGAAGCCTGAAACCCTTTCTTCCTCTAGTGTCTCTATCTCCCTCCTTCCTTGCCTCCAACCCCATTCAAACCATCACCCTTCCTTCCAGAAATCATCTAATTACTGGTGTCTTGCAAATGTCACAGCCCTGAGCTTGTTGCTTCCTCTCTGCCCAGTTGCTGCTACTATTCCACAGGGGGAAAAGAAGGACTTTTATTTCCATGGATCTATGAATCCCCAGGGAAGTGGAAGAACTCCAGTCCTACGAAATGGAAGGGATGCTTCTCCTCTGGACTGCAGCTGGTACCCACTCTCACTGCCATCAAGCAGTTGCAACTCGTAGCAACCCACATTGGGTTTTGAAGGCTGTTAATCTTTTTGGAAGCAGACCACTCTTACTTTCTTCCATGGAATGACTGGTGGGTTCAAACCACTGATCTTTTGGTTAGGAGGCAAATGCCTTAACCACTATGCCGGCAGAGCTTCTTGGTATACACCTAGAGAATCTAAGATGAAACATTTCTCACCGCCACTGAATAATTGCTTACCCAACAGGTACATGAAAATTCACTTCCTTCTCTGAATATTAGGAGCTCTGGTGGTGTAGTGCCTATGGCATTTGACTGCTAACCAGGAGGCTGACAGTTCATACCCACCAGCCACTCCTCGGAAGGAAGATTGGGCATCTTGTTCCATAGAGACCACCTCGGAAACCCAAGGAGGGGTCTCTATGAGTCAAACCAACTTGATGGCAGTAAGTTTGGTGTGGTTCTTTGAATATCATGGGGACCCCGTATAACATTGACCTCTCCTATTCAGCAACAAGGGAGCTTTTGCAGTCCCATGCCCTGGCTTCCTTCATTACCTCGATGACAAAGAGTAGCCCAAAGGCCTTTTCTCTTATTTGGGTGTGGGATGCAGCAATATGGGGAGGTGGCAAGGGAAAGCCTCAGTGTACTTAGCCACAGGGAGTAATGAACATGTTTTAAAGGGAAAATGGAAAGAAGAGGAGCTTGTTAGATTAATAAGGCCAGAAAGTAGTTGGCAGAGCATGAGGGATAGCATTTTGATTACAGATGCAAATATATATATATTCTGTTGTTTTGGAAGATTTGAAATTTTGGAAGCTACCAAAAAATTAAAATAAGAAGGAAGCCCATCCATGACTCCACCACCCTGGGACAACTGATGACCACATTTTCATGTTACTCTCTTCCAGGCTTTTCTCTGGACTTATTTTTGCACAATTTTGATGATTATTTGTACAGAATTTTGGGGATCTGACTTTTATACCCTGTGTAATAGGCATTTTATATATTGGAGCAACTGCTTAAAAACATTTTTAAGGCCCCATGATATTCCTAACTTAAGGCTGTATCATGTATGCTTGCACATTCCCTCATTGTTGGGAATTTAAGATGCTTCTGTTTTTTCTTGTGTTATAATTGGCATCTCTGTAGATGTCATTTGGAGGAAGGAGTTCATTACTAGTATACAGGAAGGTGAATTAGAGGCCCAGGCTCATTTTATTCCACATACATATGCAGTTGATCCAGAATCATTTACTAAAATGACCATCCTTTGTTTCTGGATTCTCTATTCCATTCCATTAATCAGTTTGTCTAATCTGGGGCTAATGCCACACTGTCCTAAGTGGAATTTATCGTAAACCTTGCTATCTGGTATTATGAGTCTTCCAAATGTATTCTTCTTCCTCAAAGTTGCTTTAGCTATTCCTTTGTATTTCATGTAAGTTTTAGAATTAGTTTTTTGATTTTCACAAAAAGTGGTACTGGGATTTTGATTGGGATTACATGGACTCTAAGTCAATTTGGGGAAGAATGTACCCACAACCATACACAGGTTTGGCAGACGATATTCCTACACATGTATGTGTATGTGCTATAAAAATGTCCATATGCAGTTTAAACATAACAAGAGGCAAAGTTAGGATAACTTCTTGGCCACAAATAAGCACCTTGAGGAAGTGAGCTGGGGACCATGGTCACAAGGCATATCAAGCTCAGTTGGCACAACCTGGTATATGTAAATACTGTTTTACATCTGTCTTCAGTGAGTAGCGACCTCAACCTATAAGACCCTGAAATCGAAAGAACTAGATGGTACCCAGCTACCAAAGCCAACCACTTGGAAAGGGATAAAAATTGGACATCTTGTATACAGTGGGAGAAAAATATGGAACAAAACTCAAAATCATTAAAAAGATGAAGCTTACTGGTCTGATAGACACTGGTGGAACCCCCAAGACTATGGCCCTGAGTCACCCTTCGGGCCTAGAATTGAACTCATTCCCCTGGCTTAACTCTCAGCCAAACAATAGACAGGCCCACAAGTGGAACACCTATACCAGGGAGATGCACTCCTTAGCACAATCAACCATGGGAGAACATAGGGGCAGCATTTGCACAGGGAGAAGGGTAAGGAAGCAGAAATGCATAGGCAAGAAGGACTCAGTGAAAAGGTAACCAGGGAGGAAGCGGGAGGAGAGCTCTTGCACTCTGGGGACTATAACAAGTGCCACACAACAAAATGTGTATTAACTGTTGAATGTAAAATGAATCTGCTTTGTAAAATTTTCTCCAAATCACAATAAAAAGTTAAAAAAAAAATCAGTCGGGGGAGACTTGACATCTTAACAATATTGAGTCTTCCAGTCTCTCTCTTCATTTATTTAGTTTGTCTTTCATTTCATTGCCTTACAGATTTTAGTATAGAAGTCATGTACATCTTTCATTAGATTTATTCCTATTTTATTTTTATGTTATTATAAATATTTTTATTTAATTTCCCAATTGCTTATCATTAGCATATAGAAGTAAAATTCATTTTTTATATTGCGCTTGTATCCATCAAAACCCAGATAAATTCCCCAATTAAATAGAATAGTTTCAGTAATGTTTTGAAATTTTTTAGGTACATAATCACATTGTCTTCAAGTAATGATTCTTTACCACTTCTTTTCTTATCTTTATTTCTTTTTTTCACCTAACTAGCATATTTATCACAGTGTTCAGTAGAAGTGATGAATGGATATCCTTGTCATATTCCCATACTCAGGTAGAAGGCTTTCAAAATTTTACTCTTAAGTTAGCTGTAGCTATTTTATTTTATAGATATACTTTATCAGATTAATGGAGTTTCTTTCTGTTCCTAGTTTTACCATAAGCAAGTACTGAATACTTTTTCTTTATCCATTAAGATTATCTTACCGTCTTTCTCTTTTTTCTGTTACTATGGTAAATTACATTGATTTTTGCAATGTTAAATCTACCTTGCCTTTCTGAAATAAATTTCAATTTCTCATGATATAGTTTAATTTCTGTATGTTGCTGGGTTTGATTTACTGAAATCTTTAAGGAATTTTATATCTGCATTTATGAGAAGTATTGATCTATATTATTCCCTTTCTTGTTATGTTCTTATCAGGGTTTCATATTAAGGTTGTGTTGATATCTCAACCCACGTAAAATGAAATCTTTGATAACTTCAGCCTTTTCAACATTAATTGTAAGCAACATCATGATAAATAGAGAAAAGATTGACATTGTCAAGGAGCTCACTTTACTTGGATCCACAATCAGCATCCATGGAAGCAGCAGTCAAGAAATCAGACAATATACTACATTGGGAAACTCTGCGGCAAAAGACCTCTTGAAAGTGTTCAAGCACTAAGATGTCACTTTGAAGACTAAAGTGTGCCTGACCCAAGCCATGGTATTTCCAATAGCCTAATATGGAAGAACTGGACAATCAGTAAAGAAGACTGCAGAAGAATTGATGCATTTGAATTGTGGTATTGGCAAAGAATATTGAATGTACCATGGACTGTCACAAAAATTAACAAATCTGTCTTAGAAGAAGTACAGCTGGAATACTGCTTAGAAGTGAGAATGACCAGACTTTGTCTCTTATACTTTGGTCATGATGTCAGAAGAAACCAATCTGTGAAGAAGGATATCATGCTTGATAAAGTAGAGGGTCAGCAAAAAATGGGAAGACCCTCCACAAGATGGATTGACACAGTGGCTGTGACAACAGGCTCAAGCATGGCAATGAGTGTGAGGACAGCACAGGACCAGGCTGTGTTTTGTTCTGTTGCACATTAGCTCACTGTGAGTTGGGACTGACTTGATGGCACCCAGCAACAACAGCAACTCGACACAAGTGAAGGAGCTTTCCCTCGTTCTGTATTTCAGGAAACAGTTTATGTGAGATTAACATTCTTATTTCCTTACATGTTAGGAACAATTTGTCAGTGGAGCCATATGGGCCTACAGTTTTCTTTGTAGGAATATTTTAAATTTCAGATTCAGTTTCTTTAGTGGACAAAGCACTATTCATATTTTCTATTTCTTCTTCTGGTAGGTTGTATTTGTCTACAGTGTTTCCCATTTTAGTAAAGTTCTGAGATTACTGACATTAAGCTATTCTCAACATGACCTTGTTATATCTTTAATGTCAATAGGATTAATAATATCCCTGCTTTCATTCCTGGTATTGATAATTTGAGCTTTCTCTTTTTTTTTTTTTTTTTTTCCATTGAAAAATCTTGCTAGAGTTTGTTAATCTTTTCAAAATCCGAACTTTTGGCTTAGTTGACTTTCTCAAATGTTTGTCTCTTTTTTGTTTCAACAATTCCCACCTTCTATTATTTTTTCTTTTTTCTCATTTACCTCAGTTTTAATTTTTTAGTTTTCATTTTTTGACCTTTGTAAGGTAGAAGCTTATATAGTTGATTTTAACTTTTTTTTTAATTTTTATTGTGATCTGGATGAAAGTTTACAGAGCAAATTCATTTTTCATATAACAGTTCATATACACTTTGTCTCATGATATTGACAGCTGTTTCCCACAAGCTGTCTTCCCACTTCCTCCCCCATAGTTACCTCTTCCCTGTGTCCTTCCCTCCCATGCACTATCGTGCCCCGAGCTATCTCCTTATGGATACCAAACCAAAAACCAAACTCACTGCCGTTGAGTCAGATCTGACTCACAGCAACCCCTCCTTGGGTTTCCGAGGAGGTATCACTATTGAAGTAGATTGCCCAGTCTTCCTTTGGAAGAGTGGCTGGTATGTTTGAACTGCCAGGCTTCTGGTCAGCCTTAGGCACTATGCCACCAGAGCTCCTCCTGCCCTTCTATTCTCACATGATTGATATGTCCAAGGAGTGTATCTGCATAATGTAAATGTTCAGCTCATATGCCTGACTTTTGTTTGGCTGGAAGCCACAGGAGTGGGTTCAATTCCAGACATGAAGGGCAACTAGGGGCCATAGTCTCAGGGGTTCCACAAGGCTCTATTAGACCAGCAAACCTGGTCCCTCCCCCCCACCTTTTTTTTAAATTATTTTGAGTTTTGTTCCACATTGTTCTCCTACATAGATCATCCTCCAAGTGGTTGACAGTGGTAGCCAGGCACCATCTAGTTCTTCTGGTCTCATAGTCACATAGGCTGAGGATCGCATGGTATACCACTCCCTTGGACTAGTTGCTTTCCCATGCATCTTTGGCTTTCTTCATTCTTCTTTGCTCTGGATGAGGAGAGACCCATCATTGCAACTAGATGGCCACTTGCGAGCTTTTAAGAATCCACTTGCTGCTTCCTTGCCAAAGTAGGGTGTGAAACAATACTTTTGTGTAGTATGTTATGCCACTTGAGCTTGATGTCCCCTGCAACTATGGTCCCAAGCCCACAGGTCCAACTGCTCACTCCCTCCAGGTAGCTGGCTGTGGCCAAGAAGTAACTACAACCTTGTCAACTCTACTCTGTACCTGGAAATTCTTGCAGAACATACAAATACACTTGTAGAAACATTGTCTGCCAACCCTATGCATGGTCATGGGCACACTTCCCGCTGCATAGACATACCTAATCGTTCAGCCTGTCCACCCATCTACCCACCTGAATATCAATGTTTGCCATCACTGACAATGCAATACTGTATGTGCAAAAGTTTAATCTTTGTTGTCTGTACCTCCCATGCACCTCTCTATGTCTTCTTTTTCCTCAGTGCTACTGTGTTGATCACTCACATTTGGTCTATTGCCCTTCCCTTCACCCAAATCTAAACTTGTCTCTCTACCTGTCTAGCAGTGTTCCCTCTCCCTTCCATGTGTTTGCTCTTTTTCCATTGATCTTCCTATTGTTGATTTCTAATTTTATAGCATTGTGATCTGAGAAGATGCTTTGCAGTATTTCAGTGTTTTATTTATTAAGGCTTGCTTTATGGCCTAACATATGATGTGTCACGGAAAATGTTCCATATGCACTGGAAAAGAATGTATATTGTGCTGTTGTTGGGTGAAGTATTCTGTGGATGTCTATAAGGTCAAGTTGGTGGATTCTGTTGTTTAGTTATTCTGCATCTTTGTTGAGTTTCTTTCCAGTTGTTCTATCTTTCATTGAAAGTGGTGTATTAAAGTCTCCTACTATGACTGTGGAGTCATCTGTTTGTCTTTTCAATTCTGTTAAAGTCTGATTTATGTATTGTGGGGCTCTTTCATTGGATCCATAGATATTTATTACGGTTATATCTTCTCATTCAGCTGATACTTTCATCATTATATAATGTCCTTCCTTGTCTTTTATGGTGGTTTTTGTCTTAAACTCAATTTGATCAGAAATTAATATTGCCACTCCTGCTCTTTTTTGGTTGCCATTTACTTGATATATCTGTTTCCAACCCTTGATTTTCAGTATATTTTTGTCTTTGTCTCTTAGGTGTGTCTCTTTTAGACAACATATTGATGGGTTACATTTTCTTATCCATCCTAAAATTCTCTGTCTCCTGAGTGGTGCTTTTAATCCACTGACATTCAGTGTAATTATCAAGTATGAATTTGTTGCTTCCATTTTGTTAATGTGTTTTTTCGTGGTGTTCCTGGTTTCTTTGTTCCATATAATTTTCTGTGCTGAGCTAATTTTGCTTATGAATCGTGTTATCATTTCCTTTGTTGATGTTGTTTTAGTATTTGCTAAATATTTGTGCTTTTCCTCTTTTTTATTGTGGTGTGAAAGTTTATCATTTTTCTTTGAGATTACCCTGTGATTTATAATTTTTCTCCCTGAGTTTAGAACAGTCTGTTCTATCTTACAGCTCTCTTGACTTACTCACCATTTAGGAGTTCTGTAACTACACTGTTTTTTCCTTCTTTTGGGTTTATAGTTGTCCTCATTTGCCAGTTGATGTCTCTGGTTCCCTGTTTACAATCTTGTAAGCTTATTTTACTTTGGATACTTCCATAACTGGATTGTTTTCTGGGTTATGTCATCATGTGTATTAATGGTCGGTTGTTGTTTGCTCTTATTGGTTCTCTATTCTATTGTATCTATTGTAGTATCGATTATAAGGTTAATCTGGTTTTAACAAATTCCCTTAATTTCTGCTTATCTGGAAATCTAATTTTACCATCATATTTGAGGCACAATTTTTCTGGGTATAACATTCTTGTTTGGAAATTTTTCTCTTTCAGAGTTTTATATATACCATCCCATTGCTTTCTCACCTGCATGATTTCTGCTGAGAAATCAGAGCTTAGTCTTATTGGTTGCCCTGTATAGGTAACTTTTTGTTTTTCCCATGCTGCTTTCAGGATTCTTTCTTTGTCTTTGGTTTGGTGAGTTTGATGATATGTCTTGGTGATTTTCTTTTGAGGTCTGTCCTGTTTGGGGTTCGTTGATGTTCTTGAATGGGTATATTCTCTTCCAACAAATCTTCAACAGTTATCTCTGTGGTTTTATTTGTCTCTTCCTGTTCTGGAATTCTGATTACACATAGGCTATTCCTTTTGATAGTATCCCATGTGAACCTTAGGCTTTCTTCATTTTTTTTTTTTTTTTTAATTTTTTTTTCTGATTGATCCCTTTCCAAAGAGGTATTGAGGTATTTGTCTTCAATCTCACTAATTCTATCTTCCATTGATTCAGTTCTACTCTTTTGCCTGTTTACTGTGCTATCTATTTCTGAAAATTTAGTATTAATCTTCTGGATTTCTATCTGTAGATTTTCTATCAGTTATAATTTTTCATTTATTTTGCAATTTTGTTCTTGTATTTTCTTCCAAAATTATTGTAGGCTTTTGTCTGTGATTTCCTTAATTTTGTCAGTGTTTTCCTTGATCTGTCTCTCACTCCATTGAAAGTACCTAAATATAATTCTTTTGAATTCCATATCAGGGAGTTGCAATGCTGCATCTTCCGCAGAGATGTGTTCTGGGTCTGTATCCTGCTTGCTTGTTTCTACTGCTTTATCTTGCTTCTTTGTGTGGACAATGATGGTCTCTTGTCTCCGAGACATTGTGACTTTGTTGTATTTAAATCTAATTGGTGACTGTATGTTGGAGTAATTTTCATTTTCTTTTCTTTTTGGGGGGATGTATCTGAGTAAGCAGAGTACTATGCTCTTCTGTTCACTAGTTGGCAGTACTTATGCACTCACCACCTGTCTTGAGAATGAAAGTAACTGCACAGATCTCTGTTAACTGTGGAGAGCAGTTAAGAGTGAGTCAGGCTGTTATTAGTGGTTGTGTATCATTGGCCAGTTGGTTCAGAAGGAAGTAGTGGCTCTCACTCAGTAAGCAGAGCTACATTAGGTGTGGTGTGGTTGCATAGTAGGAGCCCAGTTGCTGTCTCCCACTCAGTTAGACAAGAACAACAATCAAAAAAACATCAAAAAAGTAAAAGCAAGAGGACAGAAAACACACACTGCATAAACACATAGGAACAATCACCAAAAAGGAAAAAAAAAAAAAAGAGGAAAGGCAATAAGTGAGAGAAAATACTTAAAGAAATACTTTTAAAAGCAAAAAGAAATACGAATAGAAAAGAGGGGGAAAAAATCCTACAATATCTGGGAAGGGGAAATAAGAGAAAGGTAGAGTAGGAAAATAATGGGGAAAATGCAAAAAGAAGAACAAGGAGTGGGGAGAACCACAAGAAAGAAAAAAAATGGGAACCAGGAAAAGGGAAGAGAGAAAAGAGCAAAAATGACACAAGAAAAAATAGTAATAATAATTTAAAAAGAGACAAAAACAAAGAAACTGAAAAAAAAAAAAATCTGGGCAGAGTGGGGCAGGCCACCCAGGCTCCATCAAAGCACACAGACTAGGATGGAATTCCAGCCAGCCCAGAAGGTGGGTGGGAATGAGAGATGGCTGCACTTCCGTTCACCAAGAAGGTGTAGGGTATAAGAGTAACTAGGGCAATATTGCACCTTTACAGTCCTCAGTATCCAGTGTGTCCTTGCACTTCCTGGCAAGTGGTGCCTATTCTTAGGTCCCTGGATTCTGAGAGAATGCTGTTGCCTTAATACCCAAAATGGTCGAACCACTTGTAAACATTCAAAATGGTTACACCCTCCGGACAGCCAAAAGTCCACAGATCAGCCCATCTACCTCTTTGCTGCTTCCCCTTTTATTCACCGGCCACTAGTACAGTCCTCCATGCAGTCCCTGCCTAGCAGGGCCAGTTTTTAGGTTAATTCTTAGGTCCTAACACTATATGCAAGCTGTCTGTGCTATCCGGATAGCTGATAGACCGCAGCTCCATATGTCTCCTTTTTCGGTGTTTTCACTACTACTAGTGGGAGCTCTGGTAGCATAGTGGCTAAGGCACTTGACTGCTAACTGGAAGGCTGGCGGTTCAAACCCACCAGCCACTCCTCAGAAGGAAGATGCGGCAATCTACTTCCATAGTGATACTGCCTCGGAAACCCAAGGAGGGGTTGCTATGAGTCGTGTCCGACTCGATGACATATAACAACAACAACAAGAGCTGGAGTTTAGTCCACTTCTGTATCCTTCCTTTCAAAGCCCAGGGCTCCAGAATAATGTTCTGCATCTGTGTTAATAAATTTCTTTTTTCTTTGTTGAAGAGGGTCTGTGCAGTCTGTCTCCCTATTCTGCCATTTTATCGGATCTCTGATTTTAACCTTTCTAATGCTTGCATTTAAAACTATGCATTTCCCTCTACATGCTGCCTTACCAATATCTTCTATGGTTTAATATATTGTATCTTATTATCAATAAGTTTTAAATCTGTTCTAATTTCTATTTATGTCTTCTTTGTACCATGGCTTTCTTAGGTATATGTTGCTTAATTCCAAACATTGGGAGATTTTTTAAATTACCTTTCCATTACTGATTTTTAAGTGGTCAAGAAGCCACTCCATATGATTTTAGTCCTTTGGGATTTACTGAGACTTGTATTATTGCCCAGCATTGAGCCTACTTGGGTACATGTTCCACGTGCACTTGATAAGACTGTAGTTCTTTGTGTCAGATTCTACATATGTCCATTAGGGCATGTTTGTTTTGTTCTGGTCTTCTATATTCTTGCTGAGTTGTTTTTTTTTTTCCCTGCTTGTTGTAGTAGCGAGAGAAGGATTGTGAATTTGTCTATTTTCTCTCTTAGGTCTGTTTTTAAGAGCTTAGAAATTTAGGAGTGTTATGTTTTCCTATTAATTGACCCTTTCTCTTTAGGAAATGTCTTCTTCTTTTTTTTTTTTTTTTAAGGAAATGTCCTTCTTTATGGCTAGTAATTCTTCTCATCATAAAGAAGTATCTTTGTCTGAGTATAAAGGATGATTAATGGGGAGTTGAAAAGACATCCTTAAAGGAGATAGAGAAACACCTGATACGTTAAAGGAGAACCTGTAAAGCAAGCTGTCTATGAAATCAAGGAGCTGGAAAAAGCTTGACAAAAACAAATGCTATATTCCAGTGGTTTCCATATTTGCTACATTTAAGAATCACTGTTTCAGTGATTTCCACTTTTAAAATCCCAGTACCTAGGTCATGCCCCCACACCTATTCAAGCAGTATGTCTGGTGGTAGGAGCCAGACATCAGCTTTTTTTTTTTTTTTTTTTTTTTTTTAAGATAACCAGATGATTCCAATGTGCAGCAGAGTTTGGGAACCACTGTTATATGTCATCCATTTAATGTACTATAAATTGTTAAAAAGAGAAAGCTCTGTCAGTTAAACTCTGACACAGCGCTCAAGATCCCATTGATTGTAAGATGCATCTCCATTTCAGAGATGATAATGTAGGAAAATTGCCAGCATCTCAGAACTGATAAACTGCTGTGGCCATATCCACCCATGAAAACCACTCTGATTTTCCTCAGAGTGAGTGTGACCTTAGAACAGAATGGACAGTTGAGTGTTAAATTCAGGACAGCACAATTTGTCCTGATAAGAAAATTAAACAAGGAAGTTCCCGTTATTACATCTCTCTAGGATATCTATCTCCCTTTTTCTCAGGTGCCAGAGCCAGATCCTCCTGTGCCCGTAATACAGGCATTGATTCCCAAATATATTTCCTAAGTGTCAACAACTCTCTTCTCAAAAACCGAGTCAGTGACAATCAAATGACATTTCAAGGAGAATGTGCTCTCAGTACTGTGTATGCTGATATTTTAATCTTTTAGAAGGTGCCCAAAGGTAGTATCAACTCTGGCAATGCATAAATAAAGAAGTAACCAATTTCAGACTTCTAAATCAGATGGCATTCTCAGACTCACTTCCTCATTAGGAGAGACATCCAATAAAAGAAGGTAAACACCCATGGTCTGTTTGGTGAGAGTCCTAAGGTTTGAAGGGATGAGTATAAGATTTGTGTCTTTATTCAGAAGAGTTCATATCAACATCCCTCCATTTCATCATCTTACATTTCTGAGATAGACATCCCCTTAGGCCCTGGAGACAAGGGCAGGTCCGTGCTGGTATTCACTTATTTGCCTTTACTGCTATACCCAGCAATGACTGGCACACTCAGCCCTTGGTCAGTGTTGGCTGAATTGAGCAAACGGTAAACATAGCCTCTGCCCTCAGAAAGTTCAGAGTCAGCAGAGAAGTAAGTGCTACACAGCATGATTAAGTGCTCCGTGTTGTGGCAGAGTGTCGGGCCCTGGGGCACAACAGTTGCCATAAGAACCACTGCTGCAGGTGCCTTCGAATGGGCAGTCACCTTGTAATGCTAACAGCTCACACTTTGAGAGTGCTTACTATCTGCCAGGCATTGCTTTGTGTGTTTACTCATTTAATTCTTCAACAACCCTGAAGTAGTAGGTCCTTTTGTTATCTAATACCGTATTTTTATAAATGGGCCCAGAGAGGCTAGGAACTTGCTCAAGGTAACTCAGCTGATAAGTAGAGGAGGCAAGATTCATACTCAGGCTGAGAGCTTGAGTGTACTGAAGTGCAGCCTTTTCTGCATGATGGACTTTATATGACTTACATGATAACTGACCTTGAGTTCTCATGATTAGAGAGGCTTTTCAGGTCAACTAGTGACATATCTTTAACTGGGTTAATTAGAATTTACATACCTGGGAGAAATAACAAACTAGCCACTAACTACATCAGCCAGGCTATGGGTATGAGTTCTAAGTGTCTATGGGAGCTCATTAGATTACTATCTTATTTAATTTGTGCCAATTAATAGATTTTTAACATTTCTTTAATTTGCTTTTCTTTAATTACCAGGGAAATTTAAGTTTTCCTGTAAATTGATTGGCCATTTGTACCTCTTGTTTTTTGAATTTGGTATTTTTATCCTTTGCTCTGGACATTTTTTTAGATGTGGTCTCAGTTCTCCTCTCCTTCCAGCATTTGTCCAGTCCCACCCCTGGCCTCCCTGTTGACCTCTTTGCCTCCCCACTCATTTCCTTCTCTTTAGCAGTTATGTAGAGAACTTGCTGTTTGTTTAATTCTAGTGGTGGGACAGATTCATTTTCTCTTTGACTTTCTCTCCCATCCGTAATTTGTGCTGACACCTGCCATTTATGAATTCCCTTTGGACGATCAGGTTCCCTATGTAAAATATGACATATTGTTGGAACAGTTTTATTTCCTGTACGAGTTTTTATGCATTCATACCTTAAGATGTGACACCAAAAAATACAGAGAAAGAAATCCGTACTTTTTCTCAACATCAACCAACTTTGGAACCAAATTCAAAATATCAGTGGGCTCTTTCATGGATGGACTCAAATAGAAAGCTCTTTGATAAGGAATTTCTCAGAAATGAAATTTCTTCATTAGTAAAAGTAGGAATTGGGAGCTCTGGTAGCATAGTGGCTAAGACACTTGCCTGCTAACCAGACGGCTGGCAGTTCAAACCCACCAGCTACTCCTCGGGAGGAAGGTTGGGCAGTCCTACTTCCATAGTGATACTGCCTCAGAAACCCAAGGAGGGGTCACTATGAGTCGGGTTTGACTCGACGGCACATAACAACAATAACAACAAAAGTAGGAATTTAGGTAATAGAAGGAGTACTGCAGTAGAAATTTGGTAAGTTAGATCCTAGTCCTTGTTGTAGTAGCTGGAAGTGTAACTGTAAGCAAACTGGTCTGTAAAATAAGGGGGATGGATTAGGACATTTCTGTCTCAATATTTTACTGTGGGTTCATTGAATTGTTGTTTCAATTTACTTAAGTAATCTGTTTGCCATGCCTGTAATACAAATGCCCATCAATAAGGAACTGTTTAAAAAGTATGGTGTGAAATAGTGTGCAGCTATGAAAAAGAATGTAGAAGTTTTACATATAAATGTATATGAAAATCTTTGTATGGTAGGTGTGGTAGTTGACATTGTATGTCAACCTGGCTGGTCTGTGATTCTAAGAAGCTTAGCAGTTATGATGTAGTTATTGCCAATAATGAGATTGGATATAACATAACCACTTCCATGATGAAATTTTCTATGAGCAGTCAGTCAGTTGAAAAGGAGTTACCTTCAGGGTGTGGCCTGCTTCCAGTAAATATAGAAAAGGTTTGGGAAAGGTCTCTGGCTTTTTGCTCATTTTGGATCCTGCATTTGGCTTGTCATCATCTCCGATTCCTGGACTTGACCCAGTGGCCTACCGTGTTGCCTTGCCCCACAATCTTGGGATTGTTCCTTTGCAGCCTGTGAGCCAACGGTCTGCCATTGTACCTGCTGACCTTGGATTCATCAGCCTCTGAAGCCAGTAGACTGCTGTGCTGCCTGCTGATCTTGAGTTTGTCAGCCCCTGCAGTTGTGAGTCAGGAGTAACCTCCTTGATGTTTGACCCACGGACTTGGGACTTGCCAGCCTCTACAACTGCATGAGCCGTTTCCTTGAGATTGATCAGTCTCCCTGGCATGCTCTCTCACTTGCTTGCTCCACTGTTTCTCTCTCGTATGTAAAAGCTTCACTGTTTTGTTTCTCTAGAGAACCCAGCCTAAGACAGTAGGTGCGGTGTAGTAAATTACTTAGTGTGGCTTTTCTACCCATAAGTCTTTGTAAACTCCAAGGTGGGATTTGCTATGAGCAACTGAGGAGCTCCTGATTGCTAAAGTTGTCCACCTGGAGTGTTTCTGTTGGGAGTGGCACAAAACAATGTTCTGGTAGGTTCCCACTCTCTCTCAGGTGCTTAGAGTTCTGATGCTATGATTGGCTAGTTTGGCCACTCTTCTGGCCTCAAAAAGAGGCCTCCTAGAGGCAGAATTCTCTCTGATTACTGGTTGAGGAAGACGTGCTGTTGAAAGAGACACACGCTCCTGAAAGAGACACGTGCTGCTGGGAAAGAAACGCAAGAGACACCCATTGCTGAGTAAGACGCCGAGGGACATGCACTGCTGGGGCAGAGCCTGTGAAGACTTGGCTGAGAGACAGTGGGCTGGGAGAGAGACTGAGCATTTTTCCTGAACTTGAATTGTAGCCTTGTGCTTCCCTAATAAACCCCATAACCTGTGAGTTCTGCATGGCCACTGCAGCGAATTATCGAACCCAGGAGAGAGGTGGTGGGTGCTTTGGGAGGAACGGTTGGAGAAAGGGCTGGAGGGAGGCAGCATGTCTGGCCTCACAGGAATAGGCCTTGAGCTATTGATGATGATTCTGTCTTTCTCTTGTGGAATTAGAGGAGGTCAGAAGATGTAGCCTCCTTGCCCTTTTTGCAGTAGGTAAGCAATGCAAAGTGCAGAAGAGTGGATGAAGTGTATACTGGACCTCCATGTGCCATCCAGACCTGCTCCTCTTCTTCCTTTCAACTGCTTTGGCACCAGGAGACTGGCCTGCATCAGCAGGTTCCCTGCCCTGGGATTCCAGGTGGAGGGCAGGCCTGGGAGCACTGGCAGGAGAGAGGAGAGTGGCTATATCCCTTCACTGCAGGCTGACCACCTTGAGAAGCCCTGTCCACTCAGCTGTCTCCGTTCTCCCCCGGCTCCTCTGTTTCTCCTCCAGAGTTCTGCACTATACCTTGTTTTCTTATACTCTGCCTTCATCACACTATCTTCCAGTTACCGAATTGGAAAGTGCCATCTGTTTTCTGCTGGATCACTGATACAGTAGGCTATCTTTTGGGTAAAAAGAGAAGAAAAATAGGAATATATATTTGTACTCTGGAAGATACATAAGAAACTTATAAAAGTAATTACGGATGGGGCTTTCAAAGGGAGGTAGGGCAGTGGGAACTGAGCCTGAGGAGAGAAAATCAAGAGAGGGAGACTTTTCACAGTATCATTTCTGTATTGTTCCTGTTTAAATCATGTGAATATGTTACCTATTTACACACAAAAAAAAATTTTCGTTAAGACTCATGCACTGAATTTAAACTGTCTTTAAACACAGCAACTTCATAACAAGATTGGCAATGAGGACTAATACACGCATTATTTCAAAATGAGCCTCCTATTGCAGAAGCTGACCAGCAAAAAAGAAGCAGACCAGGCAATCAACAGTACTGCAGAACACCCACCAATATAGATAGGTTTGACAGAGGATATGCATTTATATGAGCTGCAAATACACCCATGAGTATAGTAGAGCATACAGGGGGCAAAGCTATGAAAGTTCTTATCCAAAAGCATATACTTTGAGAGAATGAGTTGCTGAGCCTGGGGTCTTAGGACCATACTTATGAGGGACATCAAGGTTAATTGGCCTGATAAAATTTGCAAAGACAGTGTTGTGCATCCTACTTTGGTGAATAGCTACTGGGGTCTTAAAAGCTAGTGAGCAACGATATAAGGTGCAGCTATTGATGTTCCTGTCCAGAACAAAGAAAAGTGAAGACAGTCAAAGTTGCATGGAAATAATTAGTCCAAAGGACTAATGCCCCATATGAACCCCAGCCTCCACTACACAAAGACCAGGAGAACTAGGTGGTGCCCAGCTACCGCAGCTGACCACTCTGAAAGGGATCATAGTAGGAGTTCCCAGATATACTGGGAAACAAATGTGTAACTAAACTGACATTCATAAAACAAGATCAGGCTTACTGGTCTGACAGAGACTGGTGGAACCTCCAAGACTATGGCCCTTAGACACCCTTCAAGCCTGGACTGAAATCATCCCCATGGCTCACCTTTCAGCCAAACAGTAGACAGACCTGTACAGTGACCAGTAACACCAGGGAAGCGTGCACTCCTGTGAGTAACCATACGAGATCAAAAGAGTAGAATTTGCTCAGGGATAAAGCTCAGAAAGCAGGAAAAGTTAGGAAAAAAGGACGAATGGGGCAGAAAATGTGGGGAGGAAGTGGGAAGAGTGGAAATTGCAATCAGTGTCACAAAAAAAAAATGTGCATGAATTGTTGAATGGAAAATGAATTTGTTGTGTAAACATTCACACACCAAAAGAAAAAAAAGGTACTACAAGAAGGTGTTGGTTCTCAGGTTTGGGAGAGACAAAGACTTGTCTGTCTGAAGCTAAATAATATTATAAATGAATGTTTTAAATAAATGGTTTTTACTAAAATGTCCAACAATATTGTAGCTTCAATCACTGCAAAATGCATGAAGGGGACCAGGCAGGGTCTGGGAATATAGCTGTTTATTCATCAATATATTTACACTGAGAACCAATCATGTTCCTGCCACTGAGTTGAATCCCCCAGACTGTAATTACACAGTCTGTCCTGGGCGTCCTTCCTCACTAGCTGCTGTCGAAGCTAAGTTCCACCAACAAGGCAGCCACCTGATGAAAGAACAGAGTCACTCCAGGAATAAAACAAATCCTTTTGCCATCCCTGGGCCTTCTCCTCCCCATCCCACCCCATTTTCTGCTCTGAATTGTAACTGTGACAAGTTGAACTGCAGTAGCCATCTTATGGCCATGAGGCAACTTGCATCAGGATGAAAAATCAACATGGCTAAGGATGACAGTAAAAAGCATGATTTCCAATGATGGTATTGACCTGTTCAATGAACTCTAGATTCAACTGCCTCCAGACTTCTGTGAAAGAATTAAAAGTCTTCATTTTCTAGGTCACTGTTGGTCAGATTTTCTGTTACGGACTCAAATCACACAGTATGTGCTGTATGTTAAGTACTCAGACACCAGCAAAAGGTCAGACTGGCCTGTGCGGAGTCCTCATATCTCCCTCCCCCTGCAGGCACTTTCTGAACTCCTGACTGATAAGTCTGTGCTAAATGCCCCGTTCTGTACTCACTAGTACATAGACAGAAATGACTTAATGGGCAAGGAAAGAAAGCTCAGAGGAAAGCAGGTTGTGCTTGCTCAGAAAGGGAAGAGCCTTTCAACAGGAGAGAAGGGCAGAGGCCAGCGACAAGAGGGAGCTTTCGGAGAGCTGTGCAGCAGTCAGTGTTGCCAAAACCCAGAGGTGGGGACCACGAGGGCAGAAGATGCTAGGGGAGGAGGGCAGAGAAGATCACTGAATGGAGAAAATACCAGAGGTTTTGTTTCATTATTCTCCTCTTGATTAGTGACCAGAAGCCACTTAACACAAGCAGATTATTGTTCTGAAAAACTGGGACTTGTCTGGTGCTGCAGACACTCCCAAGAGTAAAAGGCATAACTGACAGCATTCTGAGAGTATTTTTGTTTTGATTGGGGTTCATTTGGTTTATACTGTGCGAGAGTGTACTGTTTTTTCATATCTGGATTTTCTCTCTTTTACAGCATATAGCATAACGGTCTGTGACCATCAAGAGACCACTAGCTCTAACTTGTTTATCATGAGGGTACATGTGAAGAGAATTTCCCAGTGAAAGCCAGACCTTGTTGGGGGGATCAGGGCATCAGGTCACATTTTACACCAAAAGAAGCATAGGCCATATTCTGGTGTGATAAGAACATGCATTGGTGAAGAGTCAGTGTACTGAAGGCTTACAGCAGGAGAGTTCAGTTAGAAGAGCTTCCTCTTGACAAGAGGTATGGAACCTTTCTCCAGGGAGACACTTAATAGCAAGATCCTTATGTCTGGGAAGTGGGAGACTCAGACAACTTGCATTTGATCTCTGGTAAAGGGTGGATTTGTTGCAAGTGGGAAAAGCACCTCCCGTTGAGAAAAAGACTCGTCACTCTTGACGGAGACTGGAACGTCTATGCTGGTAGGGACTCTAGACATCATGCAGGAAACAGAAGGCCAGGGAGTTAGGAGCACATGACAGATTCTTGGCTGGGATGGGATTAGTGCCAAACGAGTCCAGAGAGACTGTGTTTACACTCTGTTACTCTCTTATTCTGTTCGGTGTTTACACTCTATTACTCTCTTACTCTGTATTTGGGGTGCTACTGCATTGGAGAACAAACAAGAAAGGGTTGGCTCAGTGGAAACACTTTCTTCTCAACCCACTTTGGGCTCGCACCCTCCTCACTAGGCCTAGTTCACTTCAAAGGGGCAACATGGGGCAGTGAGAAGAGCTTAGGGCTTATAATCGGACAAAATACAAGCTTTGCTGTGTAACCGTAATCAAGGCTCTTACCTTCTCTGAGTCTCTCTCTACTTGCCTATGAAACAGGGATGACCAGAAACACCTTACTGAGGCCTGCCATTCAGTAAGTGCTCAATAGTGAGCATGAATGCCAAGGTGGGACAGTTTTTATCACATTAGGGATTTCTAGTTGGTTGAGGATTTTTCTCTACACTCTTAGTAAACTGCCTACCACTTGGCTGCCCCTGTCCATAAAGGAAAGAATAAAAAAGGTCAAAGACTAGAAACAGCACAGAAATGAGTCAAAAGAAAGCTGTTTAGAGGAATGGACACTGGGAAGAGGTAACTGTGGGGAGGAAGTGGGAGGGGAGCTGTTGCATTGTAAATTTTGGTCAATGACATGAGACAAAGTATATGTGAATTGCTGTATGAA
>NW_006921654.1:8954958-8956635 GCF_000298275.1 Orycteropus afer afer
GGCTATGGTTTTCTGAACCCAGTCCAGGATGGAGGGCACCTTCACGTATACTCCATACTCAGCCACAGCACAGCTCTTATCAAAGCTCAGGATCCCGGCCGCATACCAGGTGTCCTCATCCTGGTCGTGCACGACAAAGGCGCTGCCAGCATCGCCGTAACAGGTGTCTTCCTGATACTTGGACATGCCCACACAGAAGGTGTGTTCATTCAGGACGGGCTGCACCCCAACAGGGCTCTTCTGTTCCTTCTTCTCAGGTTGTGTGCTGCCTTCATAGTGCTTCACACATTTGTCTTGGGCAGCCACGGGCAGCATGACGTACTTCAAGTGCTCAGTAAACCTGAAGTTGGAATTCCGCCCCCAGCCAGACACGTAACCCACATGCCCCACTTCCGCATAGTCCTTTGAAGGTAGGCAAATGGGCATTTCTCTCTCATCGACAGGAACCTTATGTTTGAGTTTGATGAGCCCGATGTCTATCGTGGAGTAGTTGGGGTGGAGAACCACCTTCTCAATCTGTACAAGCTGATTTTTCCCCACGTAGAGCTTTAACGTGGGAGCGATGTCCTTGGCTTTTGCATCAGCTGTGTGATTCAGGAAGAGATTTTTAGCTGTGGTCAGCAGCCATTTCTCATTGATCAGCCTGGCCCCCGTGGTGAGATTATGGCGGGAAACCGTCTTTGCCTGCCAGGGGAAGCTGCCTTTGGCATCCAGTGATCCACCTATGATGCACTGCACCTGATCCACTGGGTTCTTAGGTTTTCCACAAACTGTCAAGGAGAGCAAGGAAATCATGAGGTGAAATGTGGGAGAGTCCCCCAATCTGAGAAAGGGGGAAAGCACTGCCCACTGCTACTGTCTAAACTACCCTTGTTCACTCTTCTGACCTATTTAAATGCTTTTGAAAATAATCTTAGCATCGCTAACATGGACTTCTGTTTCCTGCTTTTGCAGCTAACAGAAGGAACAAGTAAGACTGAGACTTTCAGATCCTAGCAGATGAATGGTATATTTAAACAGAAGTTATCACTCAAAGAAATTCTCACAGTTCCCTGAGTCGCACTGGAAGGGCTTGGAGCTGCAATAATTCATTCTCTCCCAATAAAGAGGGACGTGTGGCGGCATTGGTGGCAACTCAGGCTTTGTAGATTTTGCAATGAATAATGGGCAGGTTGACAGAGCCACAGTACTAATACCACAAAAAGGGAAGCAAAACCTTTTGTCCCAAGAGGGACAGAGAAAGAGTACACCCTTCTTAATAATGAGAAACACAAGTTCCATCTCCAACCTCCTGTCTTCTCTTGTGGGTAATGGCATTTGATTATAACACCCTCCCTTGACTTTTCTCCTGCAGCTTGCTGTCCACCTTTCCCTCTGGACTCCCTAGCCAGGCTGTCTGTGCACAGAGGGTCTCCCATTCCTCTCCTTGGAGGGCAGTGTACACAGTGCCCCCAGTGGGACAACATTTAGGCCTAAGTCCTTGTGAGCTCCATCAAAGAGGCAACGTGTCACTGCTTGACCTCTGTCCAACCAGTTGTACCTCTCCCTGATCCCCCATCTTGAATGTCTCATGAAGCTACCCTGGAGGGATACTCCTCTGGGACCTTTCCACCTGGTTGTCTGCCCACGGCTGAACCTTCCACACACACCCCTCTTTGGTCGCCCTTCCTGTCCCCT
>NW_006921654.1:8960657-8964138 GCF_000298275.1 Orycteropus afer afer
GCACTGATGTAACTGCACAATAGCTGAGAACAAGACTACTGTCTATCAGTAGGAGAATGAGTAAGTAGTTTGGGGTATCATCATATAACGGAACATACACAGCAGTGAAAATGAATGATGTGCAGCAGCAAGGATAGTCTATTTTGTAAATGTGTGTGTTAAAAATATGTATAACACAGTATCTACCAATGCAACCTTTTGGCATGTATAATACAGTGACCACAGTGACATGAATCATGTGCAGCCATCACCAGATGTTCCATCACTATTACCAGCGCCTCAGTGCTTCCTGGACAGCCACTCTCCGCATTTCCCCTCCTGCACACCCCTGGTAACCACTAGTGAACTTTGGTCTTTATACGTTTGCCTGTCCTGGACACTTGAGGACGTCCTGAGATGATGCAAGTGGCTAAGGCACTTGGCAGTTCCGGTCTGTCCAGAGGTGCCTCAGAAGAAAGGCCTGGTGATCTTCCCCCAAAAAGTCAACCAGTGAAAACTCCATGCAGCACAGTTCTACACTGACAATACGCGGGGCCACCGTGAGTCAGAGTCAACTGGACGGCAGCTGGTACTGGTAAGCTATTTCATGCAAGCGGAATCATGCATCGTTTGTCTCTTGTGACTGACTTATTTCACTCACCAGAATGTTTTCGAGGCTCATCCGTGTTGTCGCCTGTATCAGGACTTCATTTCCTTGATGGCTGTATAGTATTCCATTGCATGTGTGCACCACATTTTGTTTAGCCATTCTTCAGTTGTGGACATTTGGATTGTTTCCACCTTTTGGCTCCTGTGAACAGTGGTGGCTGTGAGTCCAAGTGTCTGCTTTTGAGTCTCTTGTGTATGTACCTAGGAGTGGAATGGCAAAGTTCTTTCAGAGTTCTGTGTTGAACGTTTTGAGGAACTACCAAACTGTTCTCCCTGGCATTGTGCCACTTTGCATTCCTACCAGCATGAATGAGGGTCCCAATTTCTCCACATCTAGAATATAAGTAGGAGCTCTGGTGGCATAATGCCTAAGGCATTTGACTGCTAATCAGAAGGCTGGCGGTTGAAACCCACCAGCCACTCACCAGAAGGAAGGTTGAGCAATCTACTTCCATAGTGATGTTGCCTCGGAAACCCAAGGAGGGGTCACTATGAGTTGGATCCGACTCCACAGCAATTAGTTTGAGTTTGAGAATATCAGTGATCTTTTAAACGTAATATTGAATGAAAACTGCAAGTTCAGATGATTACTTGCAGAATGATGCTACTCGTATAAACCTCAAATTCAAGCAAACCTAAGTAATGTTTTATATAGTCATGGATACTAACCACAGAAAAAGTATATTTTTAAAAATTGTAAGGCAATGGAAAACAGAAAATACGATGTTTGTCATGGTGGAAGGCAGGACGAAGGGATAACAGAGAATGACATAGGTACAGAAATATAAATAAATATTGTAATGAGTATGTTCTTGGGCTGGGTGGTAGTTTCATAAGTATATTATTGTCTTTTTTTTTTTTTTGATGTGTATATATACATGGTCACCACTTGTCTGTCAGTTTGTTGTACTGTGGTGGTTTGTGTGTTGCTGTGAAGCTGGAGGCTATGCCACTGCTATTTCAAAAAACCACGGTTACCCACAGTGGACAGGTTTCAGCAGAGCTTCCAGACAAAGACAGACTGGGAAGAAGAACGGGGCCATTTACTTCTGAAAAAACTGGCCACAAAAAACTTTATGAATAGCAGTGACACACTATCTGATATATTACTGGAAATCTTTATGAATAGCCATGAACATTGTCTGATATAGTGCCAGATGAGCCCCTCAGGTTGGAAGGTGCTTTCAATATGACTGAGGAAGAGCTGCCTCCCCAAAGCAGAGGCAACCTTTAAAACATAGATGGAGCAAAGCTATTGGGACCTTCATTTGCTGATGACTCAAAATGGGAAGAAACAACTGTAAACATCCATTAATAATCACATCATAGAATGTATGAAGTATGAATCTAGGAAAATTGAAGTAAAAAATGAAATTTTGCTGAAGATAATTCAAAAATGTTTGCAGCAGTATATTGACAGGAAACTTACAGAAATAAATGCCAGTTGGATTCAGAAGAGGACGTAGAATGAGGTTTCATTGCTGATGTCAGATGGATCTTAGCTGAAAACAAAGAATACCAGAAAGATGACTACTGGTGTTTTATTGACTATGCAAAAGCATTAACCTGTGTGGATCTTAACAAATTATGAATAGCATTGCAAAGAATGGGAATACCACAACACTTAATTGTGCTCATGAGGAATCATACAAGACCAAGAGGCTGTTGTTTGAATAAAACAAGGGGATAGTGCATGATTTAAAATCAGAAAGGGTGTTCGTCAAGGTTGTATCCTTTCACCGTACTTATTCAATCTGTATGCTGAGTAAATAATCCAAGAAGCTGGACTATATGAAGAAGAATGTGGCATCAGGATTGGAGGAAGACTCATTAACAGCCTGCGATGTACAGATGACACAATCTTGCTTATTGAAAGTGAAGATGACTTGAAGCACTTACTGATGAAGATCAAAGATTACAGTCTTCAGTATGGATTATACCTCAACATAAAACAAAAATCCGCACAACTGGGCCAGTAATCAACATCATGATACACAGAGAAAAGATTGAAGTTCTCAGTGATTCATTTTACTTGGATCCATGGTCAACATCCATGGAAGCAGCAGTCAGAAAATCAGACTTCGTATTGCACTGGGCAAATCTGTTGCAAAAAGATGCCTGTAAAGTGTTAAGAAGCAAAGATGTCACTTTGAAGACTAAGGTACGCCTAACCCAAGCCATATATTTTCACTTGCCTCATGAATGTGAAAGCTGGACAATAAAAAAGGAAGAGCAAAGAAAAGTTCATGCTTTTGAATTCTAGTGTTGGCAAAGAATACTAGAAATACCATGGATTCCCAAAATGACCAAATCTGTCCTGGAGGAATTGCAATAGGAATACTCCTTGGAAGCAAGAATGGCAAGACTTCATCTCACCTACTTTGGTCACATGGTCAGAAGGGTCCATTCCCAGGAGAAGGATATCATACTTGGTAAAGGGGAGGGTCAGTGAAAAGGGGGAAGGCCCTAACCAAGATGGATTGACACAGTGGCTCCAATGATGAGCTCAAGCATAACAAGGATTGTGCGGATGGCACAGGACCGGGCAGTGTTTCATCATGTTGTACACAGGGTCACTGTGATTCAGAGCCAGCAACAACAAATACACATGGCACATATGTTGTATGTATCACACATATTTCATAGGTTTCAAAGAACATATTTTAAAATATACAGGATGGGTAAAATCTCCTCATAAAGAATTAGAGTCCCATGCCCCTAAATTTGATTTGATTTGATTCAGTAGGTCTGAGAATCTGAATTTTAAATGGCCATAATTTCTTCTCACCCCCCCAACCCACCCACCCACCCACCCCCACCCGTACTTTCACTT
>NW_006921654.1:8964238-8975966 GCF_000298275.1 Orycteropus afer afer
TCTTCCAGTTATAAGGTGGAGCCTATTTCTTCACCCTTTGGATCTGGTTGGCTGGGTGACTTCCTGGACCAGTGAATCAGTAGCAAATGTAACACAAACAGAAACCTGAACCAATTTGTGAATTGGTGCTTGCCTTTCTGACTGCACCGGAATCCAGGGGCCACCAAGTGATTGAGCTGGCACTAGAGAACCCGGAAGGCCCAGCTAAGGGTCCGCCAGCCCCAGTTAACTGCAAGCTGACCACAGCTGCATGGGGAAGCCCCTGCTGAGACCATCAAGCCTGCCCAGGCCCAACCCAAATTGCTGACCAACAAAATCTTGAGCTAAATACACGGTTGCTGTTTTAAGCCACTCAGTTTTGGGAAAGGTGTGTTGGGTTGCAGATGTTAACTGAGAAGACAGTAGATGCACCAGATGAGAATGGAGCTACTTGGCTGAATCTGCTTCCTAAGGCCTCTCCTCATATCTTCCGTAGCAGCTCCTCTGGACCAGATGTTTGCCACTCACTTTCTTTCAATGACCAGGAAGGAGGGGCTACTTCTACTTTTTCCAAGGCCTTTCCTCAAAGAGAACATACCCTGAAGGCTGTCAAGGTTTTGCATGGAGCCTGGAACCCTTTCTTCCTCTAGTGTCTCCATCTTCCTCCTTCCTTGCCTCCAACCCCATTCAAACCATCACCCTTCCTTCCAGAAATCTAAGGACTTGTGTCTTGCAAATGTCACTGCCTTCAGCTTGTTGTTTCTTCTCTGGCCAGTTGCTGCTACTATTCCACAGGGGGAAGAGAAGGACTTTTATTTCCATGGATCTATGAATCCCCAGGGAAGTGGAAGAACTCCAGTCCTATGAAATGGAAGGGATGCTTCTCCTCTGGGCTGCAGCTGGTACCCACCTCTCACTGCCATGAAGTCAATTCCAACTCATAGTGATCCCCGTTGGGTTTTGAAGGCTGTTAATCTTTTTGGAAGCAGACCATTCTTACTTTCTTCCATGGAGTGACTGGTGGGTTCAAACCACTGATCTTTTGGTTAGCAGGCAAATGCCTTAACCACTATGCCGGCAGAGCTTCTTGTTATGCACCTAGAGAATCTAAAATGAAACATTTCTTACCACCACTGAAAAATTGCTTGCCCAACAGGTACATGAAAATTCACCTTCCTCCTCTGAGTATTACATGGACTCTATAATTATGACCCCTCCTATTCAGCAACAAGGGAGCATTTACAGCCTCCTGCCCTGGCTTCCTTCATTACCTCAATGACAAAGAATAGCCCAAAGGCCTTCTCTTAATTGGGTGTGGAATGCGGCAATATGGGGAGGTGGCAAGGGAAAGCCTCAGTGTACTGAGCCACAGGGAGTAATGAACATGTTTGAAAGGGAAAATGGAAAGAAGAGGAGCTGGATCGATGAATAAGGCCAGAAAGTAGTTGGCAGAGCATGAGGGATAGCATTTGATTACAGATGCAGAAAAATTATTCTGTCATTTGAAAGATTTGAAATTTTAGAATATACAGAAGAATTAAAAAAAAGAAAGCCCACCCATGACTTTACACCCCAGGACAACTGATAATCACATTTTCATGTTACATTCTTCCAGGCTTTTATCTGGACTTACTTTTGCACACTTTTGATCATTTTTTGTACAGAATTTTTGTGATCTGACTTTTATACCCTGTGTTATAGGCAGTTTACATATTGGAGCAAATGCTTAAAAATATTTTTAATGTCCCATAATATTCCTAACTTAAGGCTGTGTCATGTAAGCTTGCACAATCCCTCACTGTTGAGAATTTAAGATGATTCTGTTTTTTCCTGTGTCATAATTGGCACCTCTGTGGGTGTTATTTGGAGGAAGTAGTGTATTACACACACAGAGGAAAGTGTGTTGGTGGGCCAGGCTCATCTTATTCCACATACATATACAGTTGATCCAGTATCATTTACTCAAATGACCATCCTTTGCCCCTGATCTGGTATCATCTTTGTTACAAATTAGGTGATTGTATGCTCCCTTCTTATAATGTCCTTATCAGGGTTTCATGTCAAGGTTACATATGTCTCTTAATACAAGTTGAGAAGCTTTCCTAGTTCTCTTTTTATTGGCAGACTTTATGTAAGATTGACATTCTTGCTTCCTTAAGTGTTTGGAAGAATTTGCCAGTGAAGCCACATTGGCCTGTAGTTTTCTTTTTAGGAACTTACTAAATTTCAAGTTAAGTTTCTTTGGTAGATAAAGGATTATTCATGCTTTCTATTTCTTCTACTAGTAGGTTTTATTTGTCTATGAAGTTTTCCATTTTAGCAAAGTGGTCATATTTACTGACATTAAGGTATTCCTTATTATATTTTTAATATTATTAATGATACTAATTAATATTAATAATGACCCCTCTTTCATTCCTGATATTGATAATTTGTGTTTTTTCTTTTTTTCCTTGAATAATCTTGTTGGAATTTATCAATTTTATAAATCTTTTCAAAGTCCAAACTTTTGGCTTAGTTGCTTTTTTCTCTATTGTTTCTTTTCTCTTTCAATAATTCACACTCTTTATAATTTCTTTTTTTTTTTTTCATTTACTTTAGGTTTAATTTTTAATTTTCTTTTTTGAGCTTTTTAAGATAGAAACTTTTATAATTGATTTTAACTTTTCTAATCCTTGCATTTAAAATTATGCATTTTCCTCTACATGCTGCCTTTACAATATCCTATTTTAATACATTTTATTTTTATTTTCAATCAGTTTAAAATCTTTTCTAATTTCCATTTATGTCTTCTTAAACAATGGCTTCATTAGGAATATGTTGCTTAACTTCCAAACTTTTAGAGATTTTAAAGATTATCTTTCCATTACTGATTTTTAAGTGGTCAAGAAGCCACTCCATATAATTTCAGTCCTTTGAAATTTACTCAGACTTGTTTTTTTGCCCAGCATTGAGCCTACTTGGGTAAATATTCCCTGTGCACTTGAGAAGACTGTAGTTCTTTGTGTCAGATTCTTCATATGTCCATTAGGGCATGTTTGTTTTGTTCTGGTCTTCTATATTCTTACTGATGCCTTTTTTTTTGTTGTTGTTTTTCCCTGCTTGTTGTAGTAGCAAGAGAAGGATTGTGAATTTCTCTATTTTCTCTCTTAGATCTGTTAGTAAGAGCTTAGAAATTTAGGAGTATTATGTCTTCCTATTAAATTGGCCCTTTATCCTTAGGAAATGGCCTTCTTTATGGTTAATAATTCTTCTTGACATAAAGTATCTTTGCTGAGAGTAAAGGATGATTAATGTGTAATCAGAAAGACATTTTTAAATGAAATAGAGAAATGCCTGTTACATAAAAGGAGAACCTGTAAAGCATGCTGTCCATGGAACTGAAGAGCTGGAAAAAAGCTTGAATAAAGCAGAAATGCTGTACTTCAGTAGTTTCAGATTTGCTGCATTTGAGTCACCTGTTTCAGTGATTCACACTTTTAAAACTCCCAGTGCCAAGGTCCTGCCCCACACCTATTCAAGCAGCATGTCTGGTGGTAGAAGCCAGATAACAGGGTTTTTTTTTTTTATTATTTTATTGTGATGTGGGTGAAAGTTGACAGACAAATTCGTTTTCTATACAGGATTTCATACACGTTTTGTTTCATAACATGGACTGAAATTCTCCACAATATAACACCTCTCTTCCCACTTCCTCCCTGTAGTTACTTCTTCCCTGTGTCCTTCCCTCCCATGAACTCATGTCCCCTCAAGCTGTCTCCCTGTGCAAACACTGCCTTTCTGTTCTTCCATATTGATCGCTACAAGGAGTATATGTACCTGATATAAATGTTTACCCCATAGCATCAGTATTTTGTAAAGATAATCAGGTAATTCCAATGTGCAGCAAAGTTTGGGAACCACTGTTATATGTCATCTATTTAGTATGCTATAAATTGTAAGAAAGAGAAAGCTCTGCCAGTTAAACTCTGACACAGCGCTCAAGATCCCATTGATTGTAAGATGCACCTCCATTTCAGAGATGATAATGTAGGAAAATTGCCAGCATCTCAGAACTGATGACCCACTGTGGCCATGAGCCATATGCAGCCATGAAAACCACTAGATTTTCCTAGGAGTGTGTGTGACCTTAAAACAGAATAGACAGTTAAGCATTGAATTCTGGACAGCACATTTTGTTCAAAGTTTAATGTGTCCCAGTAAGAAAATTAAACAAAGATATGACTGTTAATACATGTCTTTCTAGAATCTCTCCCTTCTTCTCAGGCGCCAGGGACAGGTCCTACTCTGCTCAGAATGCAGACATTATTTCACAAAAGTACTTCTTGAATACCAGCAACTCTCTTCTCGAAATGTAAACCACTGAGAGACAATCAAATGAGATTTCAAGGAGAATGTGCTTGCAGTACCATATATGCTGATATTTTAATCTTTTAGAAGGTGCTCAAAGGTAGCATCAATTCTGGCACTGTATAAATGAAGAATGACCAAGTTTCCTACTTCTAAATCAGATGGCATCTGTGATAGTTGGAGCTGTGTGTCAACTTGGCTGGACCACAATTCTGTGTGGTTTAAGCAATTGTGATGTGGGTTGTTCCAATGATGGGATCAGATGCATATGTTTTGAGCAGCCAATCCATTGAAATGGAGATTCCCTAGGGGTGTGGCCTGCTTCCAGTGTATTTATGGACATCCTGGGAAAAGAGACAGTCTTCTGTGGATCAAGATTCTGCCTACAACTGTCTGTGAGCAAACAGTCCACCACTTGGCTTGGAGACCTTGGATTCGTCATTCGTTGGACTCAACAGCCTGCCAACCTTGAGCTCCTCAGCCCCTGAAGCTGCATGAGTTGGGAAAAGCCTCCAGCTTGACGTTTCAACTGAGAACTTGGGATTAGCCAGCTTCTATAAGTGTGTGCGCCATTTTCCTAAGATAAATTTCTCTTTCTCTCTATATATATAAGCTTTACTGGTTTTGTTTCTCTAGAGAACCCAGTCTAACACAGTATCCTCAACCCATTTCCTCTCAGCAAAGACATCCAATAAAAAATTATAAACACACATAGTCTGTCAAAACTTCAAATAAAATCCTCCTTTCCTGGTGTGAAATTGGTCAGAGGCCAAAGCTATGTGGGAGTACAAATAAGTTGAGATTTGACTGTTTATTCAGAAGAGTTTCATATCAACATCCCTCCATTTCGTCATGTTGTATTTGTGAGACAGACATCCTCTTAGGCCCTGGAGACAAGGGGAGGTCCGTGCTGGTATTCACTTATTTGCCTTTACTGCTATACCCAGCAATGACTGGCATACTCAGCCCTTGGTCAGTGTTGGCTGAATTGAGCAGATGGTAAACATAGCCTCTGCCCTCAGAAAGTTCAGAGTCAGCAGAAAAGTAAGTGCTACACAGCATGATAAAGTGCTCCGTGTTGTGGCAGAGTGTCGGGCCCTGGGGCACAGCAGTTGCCATCAGAACCACTGCTGCAGGTGCCTTCGAATGGGCAGTCACCTTGTAATGCTAACAGCTCACACTTTGAGAGTGCTTACTATCTGCCAGGCACTGCTTTGTGTGTTTACTCATTTAATTCTTCAACAACCCTGAAGCAGTAGGTCCTTTTATTATCTAATACCATATTTTTATAAATGGGCCCAGAGAGGTAGGAACTTTCTCAAGGTAACTCAGCTGATAAGTAGAGGAGGGAAGATTCATACCCAGGCTGAGAGCTTGAGTGTACTGAAGTGCAGCCTTTTCTGCATGATGGACTTTATATGACTTACATGATAACTGACCTTGAGTTCTCATGATTAGAGAGGCTTTTCAGGTCAACTAGTGACATATCCTTAACTGGGTTAATTAGACTTTACATACCTGGGAGGAATAACAAACTGGTCACTAACCCTATTAGCCAGGCTATGGGTATCAGTTCTAAGTGTCTTTGAAAGTCCATTAATAACCTTGTATATCTGATTAAAACTGTGACCAAAGGAGTGATACCCAGCATATACAATAAGGAGACTTACAGTACTGGGGCTCCAAGCCTGATGCTGGGAAGAAGTGTAGGCTCTTTCCAAACATGAGTGAGTCCCTGTGCAGGCCCTGAGGGTCAGGGACACCACCACAGAGACGCTGTAGGGAGGAGGCAAAGAGCACAGCTGGTAAATGCATTAGGAAACAGATCAAGGAACTTTGCCTGACAAAGCATTGAGTAATCCCTGGGTGCCAACCAGGTGCTGGGAAGAGTTGAACTATCTGTAGAAGTTAAGGTTATGTATGTGTCAGCTTGGCTGGGCCTGGTTTTGAGTGGCTGGGCAGCTAGATGTAGTTGTTCCCCATGATGAGACTTTTTTTTCCCAAAAAATATGTACACCTACCAAAAAACCACAAAACTCACTGCCGTCGAGTTGGATCCGACTCATAGCGACCCTTCCTTGGGTTTCCGAGGCGGTATGACTACAGAAGTACATTGCCCAACCTACCTTCCAAAGAGTGGCTGGTGGGTTTGAACTGCCAGCCTTCTAGTTAGCAGTCAAATGTAGTGACACTGCCTTGGAAACCCAAGGAGGGGTCACTATGAGTTGGATCTGACTTGACGGCAGTGAGTTTTAGACATATAAAAAAATATATGCATGTGTATGTGTGTGTGTGTCTGTTTAAATAGTTATAAGAGTCTCAAATATAATTGAAATTCTGATCTAACCAGGATGATTTATTTTAAGTCCCAGACCTTGGGATCCATATTTTTTACTCTGTTGGAGTGGGACAGTGTTAGGATCCATTGAAAACAACAATTCTCAAACAACCAAGACTGAAGTGGTAATATGAAGGTTACTCTTGGGTGAGTGTCCTCTGCAGCTCTGTTCCAGGACCAGGTCAATCCTGGTGATTAGTGGGGTGGCAAGTGGTATAGCCAGATTGCATATGCATTTGGTAGATTCTTTTGTTTCCTTTGAGACCCTTTCCAAATGAGGGAGCTTTCAACACCAAGGAAACTGCTCCTTGGCTGGCAGCAATGAAAGCCTGTTTATCATGTTTACTTTTCTGAGAGCCCTGTCCTTTGAAGCCTCACCCCTGTATTACTGCCCAGGTATTTCACAAACCCATATGTCTTAGTTACCTAGTGCTACTATAACAAAAATACCACAAGTGGATGGCTTTACAAACAGAAATTTACTTTCTCACAGTTTAGGACACTGGAAGTCCAAATTCAGGGTGCTGGCTCTAGGAGAATGTTCTTATCTCCTTTCACCATCTATGGGCCTGGTGTTACTTAGTGATCTCCATGGTCTTGGCATCAGTCTTCCCTTGGGTCTAAGAGGTTCTTAGCTCCAAAGGACATACTCTGCTTCTGGTTCTTCTTGGTAGTAGTGAGGTCCCACCTCTCAGCTTGCATCTCTCTCCTTTTATCTATTGTAAGATAAAAGGTGTGACTCAATCAAGGGTATTGCTTAAGTAAGGGTGGCACTTGAGTAAGAGTGAGATTTGAGTCGTGCCCTCTTGTAAGGCTTTGACTCAAGATACACCCCACCCTAATCTTGCCTATTTATAACACATAACAAAATGGAGGATAATTACATCAGATCACAAAATAGAGGAGAACCACACAATGCTGAGAATTATGGCATAGCCAAGTTGACATATATTTTAGGGAATACAATTCAATCTATGACATTATACCCTTTGGCCCCAAAAATTCATGTCCTTCCCACATGTAAAATACATTCACCCCATCATATCCCAAAAGTCTTACATCACCTCTGGCTTCCCTGATCTTGCAACTTTCAATCAGAATGTTGTACCTTTTGTTCTTGATTTTACCTCATAAATGTACCTCTCTTACTCTACCATTTTGGACCATTTTATCTCACTTTGTGAGATCAGACGTGTCCCTGGTTCAGACTATTTTGAACCTTCAGTAAATCTCTTTGCTTTCATTTTAACAGAGTACACATTCTTATTCATTGACACAATACTTCCACATATATCTCACTGAACAGAATTTGGTCATATGGCCACAGTCAGCTACAGTGGAAGCCAGAAAATGTAGCCTTTATTCTGTGAATCCACATGCCCAGCTGAACTGTGAAGGTTCTATTACTAGGAAAGAAAGGGATAATAGCTATTGGGGTGAGAGACTAGAGTTTTCTGCCTATTTTTCCCCTTATTTTTGAAACCCAGACCATTCACATCCTCAGTCCTTCCTCTGAGACCTTTGACATTGTAAGATTCACTGTCATATCAGTAGAAGAAACAAAAGTTTAGGTACCTAAGGGATGAAAGAGAAGTCTGCAGTTGGATTGGAGAGAACATGTACTGTCCATTGAGGAGAAAACATGGAGGACTGAGGACTGTCTGATTCCAGAGTCCGCATTCTTCTCTTTCCACCCCTCTGTTGGTGGTGGAGTCGGTAACATATCTGGTGCCCCCTTGCCCCACCTCTCACTAGGCTGTCCATTCTCCTGATATACCCTCTGCCCTCCCTCTACTGGAAAATGGGTCTTGGCTGAAAGCAAAGAATATGAGAAAGATGTCTACCTGTGTTTTACTAACTATGCAAGGCATTTGTGTGGATCATGACAAACTTTGGATAACATTGCAAAGAATGGGAATTCCAGAACATTTCATTGTACTCATGAGGAACCTGTACATAGACCAAGAGGCTGTTCAAATAGAACGAGGGAATACTGGTTTAAAATCAGGAAAGGTGTGTGTCATGGCTGTGTCCTTTCACCATACTTACTCAATCTGTATGCTGAGCAAATAATCTGAGAAACTGGACCAATGAAGAACACAGCATCAGGATTGGAGGAAGACTCCTTAACAACCTGCAATATGCAGATGATACAACTTTGCTTGCTGAAAGTGAAGAATATTTGAATCACTTACTGATGAACATCAAAGACTTCAGTCTTCAGTATGGATTATATCTCAACATAAAGAAAACAACAGTCCTCACCACTGGACCAATAAGCAACATCACTATACATGAAGAAAAGATTGAAATTGCCAGGGATTTCATTTTATTTGGATCCACAGTCAACACCCACAGAACCAGCAGTCAAGTAATCAGATGTCATATTGCACTGGGAAGATGTGCTGCAAAAGACCTCTTTAAAGTGTTAAGGAGCAAAGATACCACTTTGAAGACTAAGGTGTGCCTAGCCCAAGCCATGGTATTTTCAGATGCCTCATATGCATGTGAAAGCTGGACAATTAATAAAAGAGATCAAAGAAAAGTTGATGTCTTTGAATTATGGTGTTGGTAAAGAATACTGAAAATACCATGGACTGCCAGAAGAATGAACAAATCTATCCTGGAAGAAGTGCATCCAGAATGCTCCTCAGAGGCAAGAATGGCCAGACTTCGTCTCACCTACTTTGCTCCTGTTGTCAGAAGCAATCAGTCCCCTGCAGAAGGATATGCTTGGTAAAGTAGGGGGAAAAAAACTCATTGCCTTCAAGTCAGATCTGAAGGCTGGTGGGTTTGAATCGCCAGCCTTCTGGTTAGCAGTCAAGTGCCTTAGGCACTACACCACCAGAGCTCCCTGGTAAAGTAGAGGGGCAGCGAAAAAGGGGAGGACCCTCAGAGAGATGGACTGACACAGTGGCTGCAGCAGTGGGCTTACGCATACCAAGGATTATGAGAATGACATAGGAGAGGGCAGTGTTTCATTCTGTTGTACCTAGGGTCAGTATGAGTCAGAGCTGACTCAATGGCACCTAACAACAACAGCTCCCTCTAATGGTGCTCCTGGCTCAAGGAAGTTAGGAATTGCTGCTGAGGGCTGCTTGTGAACCGTAGCACTTGCTTGCTTCTCTAGTGCTGCTATAATAGAAATACCACAAGTGGGTGGCTTAACAAACGGGATTTTTTCTTATCATTTAGGAGGCTAGAAGTCTGAGTTCAAAGTGCCGGTTCTAGGGACCGGGTGAAGGCCTCTCAACTTTGGGCTTCAGCTCTGCTTCTTGTTCCAAGCCCTCTAGTGCTGGAGGCTTTTTCTGACTCACTCAGCTGCTGGCTCCTGAGGCTGACGAACCCAAGATTGACAGGTAAAATGGCACAGTCCCGAGATCAAGCAACACAGTACACCACTAGTTCAAGTCCAAGAACAGTTCCAAGATTAGCAGGCAACATGGCAGGCCACTGAGATGAAGACTCAGCCGAATACAGGCTCCAGATGTGGCAAAAGCTATAGGCCTTTCTTAAAGTATCTCCTTATATCCTGGAAGGAGACCACACTCCAAAGGCAACTACTTAGCTGCTCACAGCAGATTCCACCATGGAAGTGATTACAATCTCAACTATATTCAGCTGCCCAGATACTCAAAACCATGGCCCAGCCACATTGACACACAGCCTTAACTACTACAGCACCCAAACTGATGGCCCCAATTCCCATTGCCACCACTCATCTGTCAGTACTGTGATGGCTTATGTGTTGCTGTGATGCTGAAAGCTCTGCCACTGGTATTTCAATACCAGCAAGGTCAGCTGTAGTGCACAGGTTTCAGCCGAGCTTTCTGACAAAGACAGACTAGGAAAGAAGTAAGTGGTGGTCTACTCCTAAAAAAATATTGCCACACAAAAAACTCATGAATACCAGTGGAACACTGTTTGATATAGTGCTGAAAGATGAGCATCTCAGGTTGGAAGGCACTCAGAATACAACTAGGAAAGAGCTGCCCCTCAGAGTAGAGTCAACTTAATGAAGTGGGTGGAATAAAGCTTTCTGGACTTTGATTTGCTGATAGGGCACAACTCAAAATGTGAAGAAACAGATGCAAACATCTATTAATAAGTGGAATATGGAATGTACAAAGTATGAATCCAGGTAAATTGGAATTATCAAAATGAAATAGAATGCATAAAGATTGATAACCTACGCATTAGTTAGCTGATATGGATTGGTATTGGTCATTTTGAATTGGACAGTCATATGGTCTGCTATGCAAGGAATGATAAATTGAAGAGGAATAGTGTGACATTCATCATCAAAAAGAACATTTCAAGATCTATCCTGAAGTGCAGTGCTATCAGTGATAGGATAATGTCCATATGCATACAAGACCAGTTAGTACAACTATTGTTCAAATTTACACACCAACCACTAAATCCAAAGATGGAGAAATTTAAGATTTTAACTAACTTCTGCAGTCTGAAATTAATCAAGCATGTAATCAGGATGCACTGATAATTACTGGTGATTGGAATGTGAAAGTAGGAACAAAGAAAGATCGGTTGTTGAAAACTATAAACTTGGTGATAGAAACAATGCAGGACATCGAATGATGGAATTTTGCAAGACCAGCCACTTACTCGTCACAAATACTTTTCTTCAACAACATAAAGGATGACTACATACATGAAACTCACCAGATGGAATACACAGGAATTAAATTGACTACATCTATGGACAGATGCAATGAAGAAGCTCAAATTCATTGGTTAGAACAAGGCCAGAGGCCGACTGTAGAAAAGACCATCAATTGCTCATATGCAAGGTCAAGATGAAACTGAAAAATATTAAAAACAAGTCCACAATAAACAAATTATGACCTTGAGTATATCCCACCTGCGGTGTAGTAAATTACTTAGTGTGGCTTTTCTACCCTTAAGTCTTTGTAAACTCCAAGGTGGGATTTTGTATGAGCAACTGAGCAGCCCCTGATTGCTGAAGCTATCCACCTGGGTTATTTCTGTTGGGAGTGGCACAATACAATGTTCTGGGAGGTGCCCACTCTCTCTCACGTG
>NW_006921654.1:8976336-8986163 GCF_000298275.1 Orycteropus afer afer
AAAGGGCTGGAGGGAGGCAGCATGTCTGGCCTTGCAGTAATAGGCCTTGGGTTACTGCTGGTAATCCTGCTTTCCCCTTGTAGGGTTAGAGGAGGTCAGAACATGTGGCCTCCTTGTCGTTTTTGCACCACCTGAATGTGGAGACCATCTCAAGAATAGATTTGACACACTGAATACTAATGACCAGAGAGCAGACAAGTTGTGGGATGACATCAAGGAAGAAAGCAAAAGATCAGTTGAAAGACAGGAAAGAAAGAAGACACCAAAATTAATATTAGAAGAGACTCTGAAAATTGCTTTTGAAAGTAGAGTAACTAAAGTGAGTGGAAGAAATAATGAAGCAAAAGAGCTGAACAGAAGATTTCCAAGGGAGGTTCAAGAAGACTGAGTAAAGTATTATAATGAAATGTGCCAATACTTGGAGTTAGAAAAACAAAAGGGAAGAATTCACTGGGCATTTCTCAAGCTGAAAGAACTGAAGAGAAAATTCAAGCATCCAGCTGCAATACTGAAAGCTTCTATGGGCAAAATATTGAACAACACAGGAAACATCAAAAGAAGATGGAAGGAATACACAAAGTCACTATACCAAAAAGAATTTGAGGACATTCAACCATTTAAGTTGGTAGCATATGATCAGAAACAATGGTATTGAAGGAAGAAGAAGTCAAAGCTGCACTGAAGGCATTGACAAAAAACACAGTTCCAGGAACTGATGGAATACCAGTTGAGATGTTTCAACAAACAGAGGCAGTGTGGGAAGTGCTCACTCATTTATGCCAAGAAATTTGGAAGACATTTGGCCAACCAACAGGAAGAGATCCATATTTGTGCCCATTCCAAAGAAAGATGACCCAAAAGATTGCAGAAAATTATCAAACAAAATCATTAATGTCACATGTAAGTAAAATTTTGCTGAAAATATTTCAAAAACAGTTATAGCAGTACATCTGAATAAGGAAGACCAAAGAAGAATTGATGCATTTGAATTGTGGTGGAATTTCCAGAAATGCAAGCTGGATTCAGAAGAGGTCATGGAAGGAGGGATATCATTGCTAATGTCAGATTTCATATTTTAAAAAATGCAGCTTTGTGCCTTCTCTTGTCATATTAGAAACTGGCTGGCCCTTGTACCATGTGGAGATTCATAGAAAAGCCCTCTTCTAGATGGGGAGTCCCTGGGTGGTGCCAACGGTTAATGCACTCAGCTGCTAACTGAACGACTGCAGGTTTAGTCCACCTAAAGGCAACTCAGAAGAAAGACTTGGCCACCTGCTTCCAAAAATTCAGCCACTGAAAACACTATGGAGCACAATTCTACTCTGTCTCTCACGGAGTTACCATGAGTCAGAATTGACTCAACAGCAGCTGGTTTTTATTGGCTCTTCTAGCTAGAGTCAGTGCCTTCCTGTTTGCCACTGACAGCAGAGCAGCATGAACCCTCAGGTTCATGGAAAAAAGCTTATATGACAACTCACAAGTGTACATTTATACTGTGGAAACCAAAGGGCTGTTAAAAAGAACAAACTTGACTCTCCAGCCAAGGGTTACTGGGTGAACGATTGCCACCTGGAATCCCACCATACCATCCAAGTTATACCCTTGGCCCCCAAGGTGAAAGTGAACAAATCTCACACTCTGTGTCTCTGTTTCCTGCTTTCCCGGAGAACAGTCATTCCAATGGGATATTTTCCTGATCTGGTTTTCATGGACAAGTGGACAAAATTAGTACAGAACCTGAGCCAAAAGCAGCCTACAGAATCAGTGAGGAAATGTTTTTCAAAACACCAAGTGTGTGATGTATCCACCACTTTGAAAGGGACTTCTGCATCGAGGAGCCCAGCCCTTACTGATGTAGAGCCAAGACTATTGGTAGGTCCCCACTGGCAGGAGGAACACTGGCAAGATCTCCTGAGACAAGTGAGAACAGGTGAACCCAGGGGAACTACAGCCCTTCCGTTGTCCTCTGTGGTCTGACATTGAGGAAGGTCTCACATACACACACACACACAAGTGGATGTGGTAATCACTCTGGCTGTAACCCAAGTGGCTTGCTAAAGTCTCAATTCCTTTTAACTTTTTCCACCAAGAATCGTAATGTAAGCTATTCCCAGAACTTCCAGAGTGGGAAAGTGGACAAAGGGGAACAGCTTATTCCAGACCAAGTACTGGGAAATTCCAGTGTGGGTCAACATAAGAGGAAACAAGCCCTCACCTACAAAGTTGGTGAAAAGTATAAATTGGTACGGCCCTTTCAAATTGCCATTTTGCAATAATTACCATGTATATGAGGTGACTAAAAATACCATGTCTTGGGTCAGGTGCAACTTAGTCTTCAAACTCTTCAACACGTTAAAGAGGTATTTTGCAGCAGATTTGTCCAGTGCAATACACTGTTGATTTTTTAACTTTTTATTGTGATTGTGTGAAAGTTTACATAGCAGATTCGTTTTCTACTCAAATTCATAGGAAGGCCCTCTTCTGGATGGGGAGTCCCTGGGTGGTGCAACGGTTAATGCACTCAGCTGCTAACTGAATGACTGCAGGTTCATACACATTTTGTTTCATGACACTGCAGTCCCCACAATCTAACAGTTCTCTTCCCACCCCCTCCTTATGGTTACCTTTTCCCTGTGTTCTTTCTTCCTATGCATTATTGCCTTCTGAGCTTTCTACCAGTGCAAAAGCTGCCCTTCTGATCTACCATAGTTAATTCTAAGTTCTCGCCTCTGGTATGGTTACTCATCTGTATGTCTGTCTATTGTTTGGCTGAAGGCTAAGCCACAGGAGTGAATTTAATTCAAAGACTGAAGGCTGACTAGGAGCCATAGTCTAAGGGGTTTCACCAGTCTCTATCAGACCAATAAATCTAGACATTTTTCTGATTTCGAATTTTGGTCCAGATTTTTCTCCTACTCTATCCAGGATCTCCAATTTTGATCCATTTTCCAATGGTTGGCAATGGTAGCCGGGCACCATCCCATCTAGTTCTTCTGGTCTCAGGTCAAGTAGGATGAGGTTCCCATGGTCCACTGATCCCTTGGACTGATTGTTTCCATGGATCTTTGATTTTCCTCACTCTTCTTTGCTCCAGACAAGAGAATAATAGTTATACCTTAGATGGCTACTCACAAGCTTTTGAGTCGCTACTCACCAAAGAAGGATGTAGAATGTTCTTTGGTTATGTTATGCCAGCTGAGTTTAATGTCCCCCATGACCGTGGTCTTGAGTCCACGGGCCCAGCAACTTACTCCCTCAAGGTGTTTGGTTATGGCTAAGAAGTTATCATAACTTTGCTCCGTTTGCTCTACGTATGGATATTTTTATAGCACATAAAAATATGTACATAGAAATATCATCTGCCAAAACCTATATATGGTCATAGGTATATTCCCATTCGCCTACCCATACCTAATCATCTTGTCTGTCCACCTATATTCCTACCTGTAGATTATTTGTTATTACTGATCATGCAGTATTGTGTAAGTAATACTATTTACTTTTGTTGTTTGTACCTCTTGTGCACCTCTCCGTGTCTTCCTTTACCTTGGAGATATTGTGCTGGTGACCTGGTTTTGGTATACTGCCTTACCTTTCACCCAAATTAATATATGTCTCCTCTCTAGCTAGTAGTTTTCCTTCCCATCCTCTCCCATGCCTGGTAACCAACAAAGTTTTCTTCCATGTGTAAACCTTTTCTTGACTTTGTATAATAGTACAATACTTGTACTTCAGTGATTGACTTATTTCACTCAGCATGTCCTCCAAGTTCATCCACATTATGAGGTGTTTTGAGGATTCTTCATTATTCTTTAATGTTGCATAGTATTCCATTGTGTGTATGTAGCATAGTTATGTTATCCATTCATACACTGATGGGCACTTAGGTTGTTTCCATCTTTTTGCTGTTGTGAACAGTGCTGTGATGACCATGCATGTGCATATATCTATCATGTCCCAGCTTTCATTTCTTTAGGATATGTACCCAGTAGTGGGACTGCTGTGTCAAGTGGTAAATCTATTTCTAACTTTTTAAGGAAGCACCATATCATTTTCCATAGTAGTTGTACCATTTTTTGGTCCCACCAGCAGTATATAATTCCAGTCTCTCCACATCCTCGTCAGCATCTGTGTTCTGTCTTATTGAATCTAACAATAATGATAACCTCATTCTACATCCTCTTATGAATCCAGCTTGCATTTCTGGCAGTTCCTGTTGATGTACTGCTACAGTTGTTTTTGAATTATCTTGAACAAAATTTTACTTACATGTGGCATTAATGATACTGTTTGATAATTTCTCCATTCTGTTGGATCATCTTTCTTTGGATTGGGCACAAATAGGAATCTCTTCTAGTATTGACCAGGGAGCTGTCTTCCAGGTTTCCTGGCATAAGCAGGTGAGCACTTCCAGCCTTGCATCGTTTGTTGAAACATATTAATGGGTGTTCTGTCGTTTTCTGGAGCCTGGTTTTTCACCAGTGCCTTCAGTGCAGCTTGCACTTCTTTCTTCAGTATCATCAGTTTTTAATCATATGCTAACTCCTAAATGGTTAAAGGTCAACCAGTTTTTTTTTGGTACAGTGACTCTGTGTAGTCCTTCCATCTTTTTCAAAAGCTTACACGTTCAATTTAGCTGTATCTATCAAATTTAAAACATTCAAACCCTCCTACATGGGTATCCTACCTCAGTGTGTGTTCTACATTAACACCTAAAAACAAAGGCCCAGATACAAATACAAGGATGTTCATTGAGGCACTGTGATAAGAAAGCACTGGAAATTACCCAAGTGACCATAAATAGAGAGTTTGTTAAATATATCCCATCAAAAAGCATGAGGTAGGGTGATACAAAGCGTGAACAATGTCTGTGTATAATCAAGTAAAGAAAGCAAGCTGCAGAATCATATTCAGGCTATGATTGCATTGTTGTTGTTATGTGCCGTCGAGTCGGACTCGACTCATAGCGACCCCTCCTTGGGTTTCCGAGGCAGTATCACTATGGAAGTAGATTGCCCAACCTTCCTTCAGAGGAGTGGCTGGTGGGTTTGAACCGCCAGCCTTCTGGTTAGCAGTCAAGTGCCTTTAGGCACTATGCCACCAGAGCTCCTATATGATTGCATTGGTCTAAAGATTTGCATTAGTGTGCAAATATATAAAATATAAAAAACAGTATTATGTCATGCACAGATATGTAAACATACACACACATATATATGTAACTATATGTATCCATGCGTGTGCACATATGTAGCAAATGAATGTTTTTATGCATAGAAAGAGGTTTGGGAGGGTATATACCAAAGAATATTTATTCTGGAGAAAAAGGAATAGAAACTTCTACACTTTAAGAATTGTATTGCTTAAATTGTTAATAATGAAGACATACCAGTTTTGTAATATATCTATGTGCTTACTTTAGGATAACAGTCATGATATTTGCAACTTCCCCTCAAATGCTTCAACAAATAAATGTGTGTGTGTGTGTGTGTGTATAAAAGTAATCAGAGAGAGCCAATGAGAAAAATGTTAACAACTGTTGAATCAAGTTGAAGGGTATATGTACTATTCTTGCAACTTTTGTCTATGAAATATTTTCAAAATAAACAGTTAAAAACTAAAACATAAGTAAGCATTGAATGAAAGACAGTTAAGCACAAATAGAAGCCCTCCACAGTCCCCAGGGAGCTGAGGCCTGGAAAGACCTTAGAGTCTGGGCAAAGCCAGTCATCTTCCAAAAAGGGCTGGAGTTCAAATTCAGGCTTTAAACAGCTTTATTTTTTCCATGAGTCCTCCCCCAAATATCCAATGTTCTTGCCATACTGAAGGAACTTGGAATCTGCATATAGAAAGAATCGCAATGGTACTTTACGGTCAACTTCTGTTGGCTCTGGTGAACCTCGTGACTGTCTTTTCCAGCCTGGCCAGGCCACCAAGGAGGAGCTCTTGTGGTTTGAGACATCTGGCTCAAAATATCCCCTTCTCTCACGATCCAGCCACAAGGCTCAAAAGATTTAGTGGGAAGAGTACAGAACAACTTCCCACCAGACAATGTCCTCACCTCCTGTGATCTGCTCCAATGGCCTCTGTGATGCTGCTAAAACCCTGCTCTCTAGAAAAGGAAGAAATGCAATTTCAGTCCACAGTGAAGGATGGGTCTCTCCCGGGAAGCCCTCATCCCACCTCTGCTCTGTCAGCTCTGTGAAGGGCCCACCCCTCTCTCCCAGTCACACAGTCCTGTCCCAGGTACGTCTCTTGCCCTTTACCCCATCTCCAGAGACCTAGAGACCAGGAAGGGACTTGATTTGAAGTACTGCCTGCCTCCTGACACCAAGCCAGTGTGACTTAGTGGGAATGTTGCCAGGATTCATCAGAGTCCTCTCTCTCAAATAAATGAACCACCCTGCCTTGTAAACACCACTACCTTGGAAGCTAATCCTGAATTCCTCGGCTCTATTAGTCCATCGTCAACACAGATCAACACAGATTGATTTTTTCCCTGGGTTCAGCATGTACTCCTCAAATCCTTTTCGAATGAGGAATAAATAGGAGCATGAGTAACATCTCCTCGAGTTGAGTCACTGAATTGTAGCACATTATATCTCCTGTTCCAAGCCACGCTTACAGCCCCACTTACTTCAGAAGGGCCTCCAGCTCCCGCTTGACTCTGCCCACCACAGGCGGGCCGCAGTAGATGAGGGCCGTGTATAGCTGCACCAGGGAGGCCCCTGCTCGGATCTTCTCCAGGGCATCCTGCCCACTGCTGATGCCACCAACCCCGATGATGGGAACTCTGCCTGCAGAGGAACACATGACCACCCTATGAGGGCCAGACGATGGGAGAACTAGGAGCTTACAGCCCCGCCACACCCAAATCTGAAGACAGACAGCAGAGTCCTTGCCTTGAGTGAGCGCATACATCTCCCGAATGGTCTGAGTTGACAAGTCCCGGAGGGGCTTCCCACTCAGTCCTCCCATTTCGGAGCGCAGGGTACCCTGCAGGCTGGTGGGGCGACTCACGGTGGTATTTGTGACAATCAATCCATCAATGCCCAGCTGCAGAGTGAGACAAGAGAAACAGGTCACTTGCCAGCTCCTGGCAGCAGAAGAGCCCTCTGATCCCAGTGCCAAAAGACTTGGAAAAGGCTTCCCTGGGGTCTGAGATGTCCACTAGCCAGATGCCCATACCTACAGTGCCCAGAAAGCAAGAGCTATACCAGACCTCTCTGTATCTCCTAAAAAGATCTACAGATTGAGCTTCACTGTAACCAAAGCAGCCATCACATATTGATGACCCACAATATTCCACTAGGATAGGGTTTAATCCTCCCAACGACCCATTTTATAGTGTCTTGTCCAAGGCCTTGAGTTACTAAGTGGTAGAGCCAGGATTTGAACTTAGTACTGGTAGGCTCTATGATCTGTGTTTCTTCTACTATCCTATGATACAGAGACCTAGTACTTAAAAGCTAGAAAGAGAGAGAATTTTCCAGGTCCCAGTAAGACTGGCCAAGAACACAAGCACAAGCCTCAACACCCTTTTGCTGAGTGAAGATGGGGCAAGAGAGGAGGGGAGACAGGAGAAAAAGATTCACTCATTGATTCAAACATTCCCTTTATGCTCTATGATTCATTACATCGTGAGAAGCACCAAACTAGCCCTCAATATCCAGAGAGGAAACAACAAAGGCTGCCTTTCTGGGCTAGCCCAACTGACCAAATGGCTTTTACAGACAGTGAGAAGTGTCCCTCATGTGCAGGCCCAGTTCACACCTCTTTCACCACCCTGGCAATATCTTCCTTGTCCTGGGCTGTGAGGTCAGGGGCGATCTTCACCAGCACAGCCGGCTTGTGCGGTCCCTTTAAGGCATCTCTCTCCTGCAGCACCTACAGCAATACAGCCAGGGTGGGAATCCTTAGACCGTGCTCAACAGAGCAGCCGTGACCTGTAGCCACAGGTGAGTGTTTCTACACAAGCTACCAGACAAAAGCAGGAAGGAGTTCTCCTTCTCAGGAAACAAGCCCTCAGTTATGCAAGGGAGCCCCTTTAAAATGGATCTGATTAGATTATTTTGAACCCAGGGATTAAGTCCCTAAGTTATCGCTGGCAGCGGCATATTGAGATTTATTTAGATTCTTGCTCCTAAAAGAGACGACAAGGAAAGACCATGACAGGAACTGTGTGATGAAAAGTCATCCAATTCACTCCATGTGCTAGATGCTAGGGATACAGTGGTAAATGAGAGCAGTAAGGTCCCTGATCTCATGGAGTTTAATGGGTCAACAGAGAGAACAGATAACTGAACGTTTAATTACTACCGAGTGTAATTGGTGTTGTGGTAAGGGATTAGAGAGTGCTTCAGGAAGGCAGAGCAGGGGGTCCTAACTGGACCAAGTGTTATGGACAGTCTCTCAAGAAGGATGCTGAAGCTTGGCCCTGGAGAATGAACAGGACAGGAGTCTGCTGGTCAAGCTGATGGAGTGGTGCCTGGAGAAGAGATGTAATTTCCCACCTTGGTCAGCAGGTGGCGCAGCTCAGCCTTTCCCTGAAGGCTCCGCAGCCCTGCTGTGTTGGGACTGGATACGTTCACTACCAGGTAGTCGGCCAAGGGGCCCAGGACTCGCACCCCTTCCACGTAGTCTGCAGCAGCATCCACCGAGGTCTTATTCTTCCCCAGGTTTATTCCCAGTAGCAGCCCATCTGTAAATATTGCCAGTCAAGACTTTAAGGCCACCCTTGACTGAACAGCCTATGCACACTCTAGGCCGCCTTCCTGCCACATCAGAACTTCCCTGAATCAGCTGGCAAATGCTTTGAATGTGCTGCTCCCTGCTGACGGATAAACAGCTCATCATCTGCACATCAATGTCTGAGTAACTACTTGAAAGTTTTACTAGATTTTGTCCTTTTTAATTTTAAAAATATACAGAAAATGGAAAAATTAAGTACAAATGTTACTGATTTAAAAAAAAAAAAAAAAAAAGTAGGCCTCCTAAACTTAATACCACTAAGAAACAGACAGAAATCAATAGGCCTGTCAGAAGGGTCAACTATGTAATCTGAAGGGAAGCATATTAGACTTGAGTGAAGTGACTGGGTGTATAGTTGTGAAGAAGATAATAAAGAATATGTGGGAAATATTTTAAATTATCATGTCTAAACTGAGGAGCTCTGGTAGCATAGTAGCTAAGGCACCTGACTGCTAACCAGAAGGCTGGTGGTTCAAACCCACCAGCCACTGCTCAGAAGGAAGTTTGGGCAATCTACTCCCATAGTAATACCACTTCAGAAACCCAGTGAGGGGTTGCTATGAGTCAGGTCCAACTCAGTGGCACATAACAACAAGAGCAAACTGTTGAGGTATAATTATTTTATAATCTGTAAGTTTAGTTCTCTGAGAAGCAACCCTGCCTTATAAATAGGGGGACCATCCTGATTCTCCAAAAATCAAACCAAACTCACTGCCATCGAGTTGAATACGACTCATAACAACCCCCATTGGGTTTCCAAGGCTGTAAATCTTTAGAGAAGTAGATCGTCCCATCTTCCTTTCTCAGAGCAGCTGGTGGGTTTTAACCACTGACCTTCTGGTTAGCAGCCAAATACCTTATCCACTGTGCCACCAGAGCTCCTTTGATTCTCCTCGGACAGCTATAATTACTCCTATAGCCTGGGCATAATTAATACTCTCTTTTGCTCCCCAAAAGTGTCTCAATTTAGAACCCAGAAATAGATCCATCAACCTATAGTCAGCTGATCTTTGACAAAGGCCCAAAATCCATTAAATGGGGAAGAGAATGTTTGTTTAATATATGGTGCTGGCAAA
>NW_006921654.1:8988818-8989398 GCF_000298275.1 Orycteropus afer afer
CTGCTGGCTGCTGAGGCTGAGAAGCCCCAAGGTTGACAAGTAAAAAGGCACAGTCCTGATGTTACCAAACCACACAGCAGGCCATTAACTTAAGTACATTATAAGTCTCAAGGTCAGGAGAGCATAGCAGGCTGCTGAGCAGTGACACGGCTACATGCAGGGTCCAAGTGTGCCATAGGCTAGAGACCATTCCCAAAGCTGTTTCTTATATACAGGAAGCAGACCACATGCTCAAAGGCAGCTACTAAGCTGTTCCCAGTAGATTCCACCATGGAATTGATTACCAGTCTCATCATGGGGAATGCTACATCCAGCTGCCCAGCCACTCAACCAGGCCCAGCCAAGTTGACACACAAAGCAAACTACCACACTTGTATTTTGGACTTTCAGAAAAAACGTGCTATGTGTGAAAGCAAGGGGTTGTCTGTACTTTTGTTCTACAAAGACACTATCCTATCTGCAAAAATCACTGCTACTGGCTACTTTTTTTTTTTTTTTTCTGATGCTTGGGAACAGACCTGCAGCACCAAGTTAGCTCACAAGATATGGGTCAGGCCAGCCAGGATCAAGGAAGAGCATC
>NW_006921654.1:8990138-8991540 GCF_000298275.1 Orycteropus afer afer
TTTTTTGTTTGTTTTCCTCATACAGCAAGGTCTCTAACTTCCCAAGTCTACCCCAAGTGTAGCAGCTGTCAGGGCAAACGCGTTTGTAAGTTTTCATTCTTTTCCACACAGTGGTCATCTGCCCAAACTGGCAAGATTTTGGAGTTTGAAAAAAACTGCTGAATTACGCTATACCAGAGGTCACCTCAGTTGTTTTTTTTGTTTTTTTTTTTACTTTTATTATGGTGAAAACATACACACCAAGACATTCACCAACATAACATCTTCCACATTTACAGCTCAGGGACACTGATCACATTTTTCATGTTGTGCCAACATTATTGCTAATCTTTTCCAAAATATTCTACCACCATTAGCATAAATGCAATGCTCTGCAAACAAAAGCTTCCCCTTTTCCCATCCCTCCAAACCCTGGTAACTACTAATAATCTTTGGTTTCTCTTTCTCTCTCTCTCTATATATATATATTCCCTCCCCCAACCTATCTAGGAATTTTCCTGCCCTCCCCTCCCCCCTCCCCGGTAACCAACAAAGAAAGTTTGCTTCCATATATAAACCTTTCCTTGACTTTTTACAATGGTGGACTCATATAATCTTTGTCCTTCTGTGATTGACTTCTTTCTCTCAGCATAATGTCGTCCAAGTTCATCCACATTATGCAGTGTTTTATAGATTCTCATTATGCAGTGTTTTACAGATTCTACATCCTTCTGTAGTAATGCATAGTATTCCATTGTGTATATGCACCAGTTTGGTTATCCATTCCTCCGTTGACAGGCACTTAGGTTGTTTCCATCTCTTTGCTATTGTGAACAGTGTTGTGATGAACATGGGTGTGCATATATCTATTTGTGTTCTGGCTCTCACTTCTTCGGGATATATACCTAGTAATGGGATTGCTGGATCAAATGGTATTTCTTATTTCCAACTTTTAAAGAAATTGCTGTATCGATTTCCACAGTGGTTGTATCATTTTATAGTCCCACCAGCAGTGTATGAGAGTCCCACATCTCTCCACATCTTCACCAGCATTTGTTATTTTCTGTCTTGTTGAACTTTGCTATGAGTGCTGGAGTGAGATGGTGTATCATGGTTGTTTTGATTTGCATCTCTCTAATGGCTAATGATCATGAACAGTTCTTCATGTGTTTGCTGGCTGCCTGAATGTCTTCCTTGGTGAAGTGTCTGTTCATGTCTTCTGTAGGGCACCACAGTTTTTGACAACACATGTTCCTTGACACAGTGCTAGCAAGAAGCTGTCATCAAGGCACCCAGCTACTGGGCCATGTCCCCTGATAAACACACATGTAAAACAACTGCTGTAGGGAGAGGCGGGGCAAGATGGCGGACTAGGCAGAAGGATTGCACAGACCCTCTTCAACAAAGAAAAGGGAAACCAATT
>NW_006921654.1:8999139-9002917 GCF_000298275.1 Orycteropus afer afer
TTTCATAGTGGACTACTATAAATTTAAAAAAAAAAAAAAAAAAAAACAACTGCTGTAGGATTTCACTTTATGAAAATGAATGGTAGCACCAGCGTGGGGCTGAGAAGGGGTCAAAGAGGAAAATCATACCTACTGGGCCGCTGCCCCACACGTTTCCAGAGGACTCCTGGGAAGTCATGTCAGGGCCACATGGCCTTACAAGCACCAGTGCAAAGTGGAGAGCCATAGAGAATGAACATCAGCACTGCAGAAGGCAGCCTTCAAAACCACAAGTGGTCTCAGAAACAACTCTAGAAGGTATCTTCCCAAATGTCAATACAAGTTAACCCTGAGTGGGAGGACTGAGTAATTTAGTCTTCAGTAAATGAGTAATTACTATGGGTAATTTAGTCCTCATTAAATCAAAATTAATTTTAATTTTCTTGCAGGAAGTAAAAAATGACACTCAAGTCCTGCTCCAATCTTAACTACTTCTGTGATGAGAGGCAATCCACACTGTGTTTTTCTTGCTTCCAAGCTTTCCCAATTATAACATACATTCAAAACAAGGCAAAAACAAAACAAGTCTTCATTAATGTTGTAGTTATCTTGTGCTGCTATAACAGAAATACTACAAGTGGGTGGCTTTAACAAACAAATTTATTTTCTCACTGTTCAGGAGGCTAGAAGTCTGAATTCAGGGCTTTGGCTCTAGGAGAAGGCTTTCTATCTCTGTTGGCTCTGGAGGAAGGGCCTTGTCTCTGAGCTTCTGCTCCTGTGTGATCTTATGTCCCTTGGCATCTTTCTTCTCCCATTTCTGAACCCCCACTATCTTGTTTAATCTTTTATATCTCAAAAGAGACTGACTGTAGACATTCTCTACTCTAATACTCTATTATTAACATAACAAAGAAAACTCATTCCCAAATGAGATTATAAGCATAAGTATAGAGGTTAGAATCTAAAACACACATTTTTAGAGGACACATTCATTCCATAACAATTTAATTGGGAAATTCAGTTAAAATCTTGGAAGGTGTGTTAGAACCAGGAAAATTCCTCAAGGAGTGGGCCACTGCATTCCTTAGTGTTTTTTTTTGTTTTGTTTGCTTATTTTTTATAATGTTCAACCATGTATATTCACTATTAATGTTGATAATGCTTATCCCAATAAATGAGGAAATATTTCCTCCCAATAAATGAAGACAACCCCTCTAAGGCAACTCCATTTTACCTTTTGAGAGCTTGGTCTGCTTTTGCTGCCTGGCCCGTAACCTGTGCTCCACCACTGAGAACCCTTGGCTGTTAAATCCATATCTGTAAGGGGACAAGGTCAGAAGGGGAAGATTCAGGAAGATAGTTCCATGGCCATATACTTACAACTTAAATTTAAAAAGAAAGGAAATCAGACCCAGTTAGAATTCCAAGGCCCAAATACTCCTGGGACGCATACAGAACTGACCAGACATCAAACATAAAGAGAAAGATTAAAATCTGCAAACAAGCCAACCAGCACTGGAAGCAGCTCTGACTCTACAGAGGCAGCTGACCCAAGCTGTGAGACTCCAGCCATGAGAATCCAGCCTCCCTCCTCCCTTACCCTTCCCACTTCTCACACCCAGCTGAGCTGAGCTGAATGATTGCTCTCTCTGGTAAGCCCATGCTTTCTTACCTCCTTGCCATGCCCCTCCTGGAACCTATCCCTCCAACTCCATTTCCCCATCATTTCTGCCTATTAAAATCATCCACACTTTCTGACCCAAGTCAGATGCTCCCTGCTGCCTCTCCTTCCCCCAAGAAACATCTAGTCACAGTGCTCCCTCGCCCCCTTGGCATCATACCAGGCTTTGGACCTGACTTTTTCCTGGCTCTGCATTCACATGCATGCTCAAGTTTGCCCACCAGGCTAGAAACTTCCTGAAGGCAAGGACATGTCTTCTTTCTCTATCACCCCGTCCCAAGAGCTCTACAAGGCAGGGACCTCATCTCTCTCACACTTCTTGCAAACATAATGGTAGTCATCTTGCAAGTAAGAACAAAGACCCAGAGAAATTGACCCAGAGCCTGAACACTGCCATGCTGTCCAACCAACCCAGGAACCACCTACTTTTTACCTGCCATGAGAAAAAAAATAATAAAACACCTATTGTGAAGCCACTTCTAGTTAGGTCTTTGATACTTGCCGCCAAAAACAGCCTAAAAGATAACAGTGGCACATGGATTTTTTGACTTAATGAATAAATGAATGACTGTCCACCCCAGTTCATGCATCCATATATTCAACAAGCATTTACTGAGTACCCACTATATGCCACGTACCAGGCAGAGCAAGGAGCTGAACCCAGCAAGTGCTCAAAGCACAGGCTCTCCCATCTCATGCCACTTCTCCTCGCTGGCCCAGTACCTGCACTGATGTGTGGCAGCCAAAACATAAACAGATGTATTTTGCCTGGCCAATGCTAAAGTTATTGATCTCAGTCTGCAAAGCAGCGAATGGATCAATAACCTAATCCCTAATGCCTGAAGACTTCCCTAGAGCAAGCACAATAAAGCAAGCAAGGCCAAATGACCTTCCCCAGGTCAGTTTCCCAAAAGGTCACTAATGGCTCCAAAGATGCCTATCAGGTTCTCCCCAAAGAGGCTCTTCTCAATTATGTTACCAAAAAGTAACATAATTGGGGAAAAAAAAAAAGTAACATAATAAAAGTGGAAGCTAGGGTTGTGCTGTCTCATGTGAAAGCTGCCAGCCACATGGGGCTGACCACTTGCATTGTGCTCAGTCTGTAAGTAAAATTCACACTGGATTTCAATGCTCATTCATCATTTTTATACTGATGACATATTAAAATGATATCTAGTATAAAGTTGAATAAGAAGCTCTAAGCTTTATTATTAATTTCCAATGTTATTTTATAATGTGGCTACTAGAAAATTTACAACTCCCCATGGGATTCCCACTATGTTTCTTAGTGGACAGCACTGGGCCAGTGCGGCACTGGGCCAGGATGTCGGAGTAATGATGTAGAAGAGACGCATCCTCTCCAGTCCAAGAAGCCTGGGTCCACACCACACTCTCCCATCTATTACTTCTGTGATGACAGCACAGTTATTTAGCTCCGAGCCTCAATGGATATACATGTCAAACTGAAATAATAAAGGCTGCTTTCCAGGGTTGGTATGGCAACAAATGCCTGACCCACAGTAGATGCTGAAGATTTCTGAACATTTCAGAAAAACATGCACATTGTATGGTGGGTGAGAAGGCAGAGGCAAAACTTACATCTCTGAGAGCCCCACTGTGAAGGTGTTACTGCTCACCTACCTGTTAATGATGGCGTGGTCCTCGGGGAGGCGGAAGACCCTGGGCCTGGGGTTTCCTTCCTGAGGTTTTGGGGTAACACTTCCTATCTCAACAAAGCCAAAGCCCATCTTGTAAAGTCCATCCACTGCTTCCCCATGCTTGTCAAATCCTGCAGCAACTCCTACTGGATTTCGGAATTTATGGCCCAAGACCCTCACTTCCTGGAGAGAGGAAGACAAAGTCAAAGGCACAAAAGGCTATACCAGTGTGACTCACAGTATGGTCCCTGGCTTATTTACATCAGGATTACCTCAGCAGCCTGTTAAACATCAGATTGCAGAGCCTAACAGAGACTACAGAAGCAGAAACTTTGGGGAGATGAGCTCTGGGGAAAGCTGTGTTTCCAAAAGTACATCCAGAGGCGGGGCAAGATGGCGGACTAGGCAGAAGGATTGCACAGACCCTCTTCAACAAAGAAAAGGGAAACCAATTAACACA
>NW_006921654.1:9005177-9008102 GCF_000298275.1 Orycteropus afer afer
TATGATGGTGAAATTAGGAGATTTCCAGATAAGCAGAAACTAAGGGAATTTGTTAAAACCAGACCAACCTTACAAGACACTCTAAAGGGAGTACATCCAAGGTGGTTCTGATGCCTGCTTGAGTTTGAGAACCATTCGGCTTTCACTCGTCTGTCAGTTTGACGTATTGTGCTGGTTTGCATGTTGCTGTGAGGATGGAGGCTACGCCACCAGTATTTCAAATACACCAGGGTCACCCATGGTGGACAGGTTTCAGTGGAGCTTCCAGACTAAGACAGACTTGGAAGAAGGAAAGGACCATCCACTTCTCAAGGAAATTGGCCAGTGAAAAGCTTATAAATACCAGTGTAACACTATCTGATATATTACTGGAAAGCTTAATGAATAGCCCTCAAACACTGTCTGATACAGTGCCAGAAGAAGAGCCCCTTAGATCGGAAGGCACTCAAAATATGACTGGGGAAGAGCTGCCTCCTCAAAGTAGAGTCAACCTTGACGGCGTGCACGGAGTAAAGCTCTCCGGACCTCCATCTGCTGATGTGGCACGACTCAAAATGGGAAGGAACAGCTGCAAACATCCATTAATAGTTGGAATATGGAAATGTACGAAGTATCAATCTAGGAAAATTGGAAGTTGTCAAAAATGAAATAATTTTCATAAAGATCAATATCCTAGGTACTAGTGAGCTAACATGGACTGGTTTTGGCCATTTTTAATCAGTCTATTATGCTGGGAATGACAAATCGAAGAGGAATGGCGTGGCATTCATCGACACAAAGAATGTTTCAAGATCTGTCCTAAAGTACAATGCTGTAGTGATAGGATAATATCCATACATCTACAAGGAAGACCAGTTAATACCACTATTATTCAAAATTATGCACCAACCACCAAAGCCAAAGATGAGGAAACTGAAGATTTTTAGTAACTTCTGCAGCCTGAAATTGACCAAACATGCAATCAAGATATATTGATTATCATTGTTGATTGGAATGCAAAAGTTGGAAACAAAGAAGAATCACCAGTAGTTGGAAAATATGGCCTTGCTGATAGAAATGACACTGGAGATCACGTGATAGAATTTTGCAAGACGAACAACTTATTCACTGTAAATACCTTTCTTCAACAACATTAATGGAGGCTATACATATGGACTTCACCAGACGGAGTACACAGAAATCAGACTGACTCCATCTGTGGAAAGAGGCGATAGAGAAGCTCAGTATCTTCAGCCAAAACAAGGCCAGGAGCTGACTGTGGAACAGACCATCAATTGCTTATATGCAAGTTCAAGCTGAAGCTGAAGACAATTAAAACAAGTCCACAAGAGCCAAAATATGACTTTGATTATATCCCTCCTGAATGTAGAGACCATCTAAATAATAGATTTGATGCACTGAACACCAATGACCAAAAACCAGAGGAATTGTGGGATGACATCAAGAACATCATCCATGAAGAAAGCAAAGGATCATTAAAAAGACAGGAAAGGAAGAAAAGACCAAAGTAGATGTCAGAAGAAACTCTGAAACTTCCTCTTGAATGGAGAGTACCTAAAGTAAATGGAAGAAATGACAAGATAAAAGAGCTGAACAGAAGATTTCAAGAGCAGCTTGAGAAGACAGAGTCAATTATTATAATGAAATGTGCAAAGACCTGGGGTTAGAAAACCAAAAGGGAAGAATATCCCCAGTATTTCTCAAGCTGAAAGAAGTGAAGAAAAAAATGCAAGCCTCAAGTTGCAATACTGAAAGATTATATGGGCAAAATATTCAATGATGTGGGAAATATCAAAAGATGGAAGGAATACACAGAGTCACTGTAGCAAAAAGAATTGGTCAATGTTCATCCATTTCAGAAAGTGGCATATGATTAAGGACCAATAGTACTGAAGGAAGAAGTCAAAGCTCCACTGAAGGAATTGGCAAAAAACAAATCTCCAGGAATTGATGGAATACCCATTGAGATGTTTCAACAAATGGATGCTGCACTGGTGGCACTTACTTGTCTGTGCCAAGAAATTTGGAAGATAGCTACCTGGCCAACTGACTGGAAGAGATCCATATTTGTACCCATTCCAAAGAAAGGTGATCCCAAAGATGGGGAAATTATCAAAAAATATTATTAATACCATACACAAGTAAACTCCTGCTGAAGATAATTCAAAAATGGTTATAGCAATATATTAACAGGGAACTTCCAGAAATGCAAGCTGGATTCAGAAGAGGATGTGGAATAAGGGATATCATTGCTGATGTCAGATGGATCTTGGCTGAAAGCAAAGAATACCAGAAAGATGTTTACTTGTGTTTTATTGACTATGCAAAAGCATTTGACTGTGTGGATCGTAACAAATTATGGATAACATTGAGAAGAATGGGAATTCTAGAACACTTAATTGTACTCATGAGTAACCTGTACATAGACCAGGAGGCTGTCTTTTGAACAGAACAAGGGGATATTGCATGGTTTAAAATTAGGGAGGGAGTGTGTCAGGGTTGTATCCTTTCACTATACTTACACTATACTTATTCAGTCTGCATACTAAGCAAATAACCCAAGAAGCTGGACTATATGAAGAACACGGAATCAGGATTGGAGGAAGACTCATTAACAACCTGCAGTATACAAATGACACAACTTTGCTTGCTGAAAGGGAGGATGACTTGAAGCAGTTAATGATGAATATTACAGACTATAGTCTGCACTATGAATTACACCTCAACAAAGAGAAAACAAAAAAACTCAAAACTGGACCAATAAGCAGCATCATGATAAATGGAGAAAAGACTGAAGTTGCCAGAGATTTCACATTACTTGGTTCCACAAACAAACCAATGGAAGCAGCGGTCAAGAAATCAGATACGTATTGTACTGGGCAAATCTACTGCAAAAGACGTCTTTAAAGTGCTGAAGAGCAAAGA
>NW_006921654.1:9013994-9019922 GCF_000298275.1 Orycteropus afer afer
GGAGAGAACAATCAAGGGAGAAGGAAGGGCTGCTTATGCACAGGGAGACAGCTCAGGGTGCAGAAGAGTATGGAGGGATGGACACTGGGAAGAGGTAACTCTGGGGAGGAAGTGGGAGGGGAGCTGTTGCATTGTGGTAAACTGTGGTCAATGTCATGAGACAAAGTGTATGTGAACCACTGTATGGAAAGTGAATTTACTCTGTAAATCTTCACCCAAATCAAAATAAAATTAAAAAAAAGTACCATGGATTGCCAGAAGAACCAACAAATCAAATCGGTCCTGGAAGAAACACAGCCAGAATGCTCCTTGCAAGTGAGAATGGCCAGACTTTGTCTCACCTACTTTGGTCATGTTGTCAAAAAGGAACATTCCCTGCAGAAGGATGTCATGCTTGGTAAAGTGGAGGGTCAGTGAAAAAGAGGAAGGCCCTCTATGAGATTGATTGACAAAGTGGCTGCAACATTGGGCTCAGGTATAGCAAAGACTGTGAGGCTGGCGCAGGACCGGGCAATGTTCCGTTCAGTTGTACACAGGGTCACTATGAGTCGGAGCTGACTCGACGGCACCTAACAACAACAGCAACAACAACGAAGGCTCGTACTATTATTATTATCAAAACTGAGAGCGAAAACTTCATGTTTCCATCACTGGTTGAGCAGGAGGTGGGCACTGCCTTTCCAACTGTGGTTATGGTTTTGTCCTTTTTTATCTACTCCACTTGGTGGGAGAGAGAGGCTGGCTGGTTGGCTAAATAGTTCTACTTGGAACCCAGGGAGTATCAAGCAGTAAAACCTTTAACCAGCTTAATAAGCCAGCCTGAGGTTTTACCCTTCTCTGCCAGGGTGATGAGAGGCCCCAGCAAGTTCCCTTCCCTATCCTCAGAAGCTTGTGAGGAGCTAGAAGAAGAAGAGTTTTCAGCAGGTCACACCTGTGAGTGCTAGGGCCCAGAACCTAGCCATGGTTGGAGACAAAGTTCTTCCCTGTCAGCCGTATGACTGATTCCAGATTGTTGTCTAGAATGAGAGTATTTGAAGCCTGGTTATTGGTCTACCCTAAGTAATTAAGGATTACAGCCCTGATAGGGCCAACAAATCTAGTAGCAATACTTTCAAAGGGATGCAAAAAATCAAGAGATGTCACAAAGCCAGTGATTGGCAAGGGAATTTATCACTGTGAGCTGATGTGGCAGGAAAACCTTTGAGAGGACTAGCAAAGGGTCTCCAATGACAAGTACCACCTGATACTGGAAAAGGCAGTAAAAAGGATACTCCCAAAAAGGGAGAACAATAAAAATGAGAACATGAAGGTGAAAATGTACACATTACCTCAATGGGTCAGTGAGGCAAGAAGTGTAGCTTGGTGTAGACAACCTTTCTTGCTAACAGTGATTCTCAACCCTGGCTGCACATCAGAGTTCCCTGGTGAACATCCAGGCCTCTCTCCAGAAATTATGGCTAATGTGGCCTGGCACATGGCCTGAACATCTGTGTATTCTGAAATCCTCCCAGGGTTGAGAACCACGGATTTAGGAGAATGATGGAGCTAGAACTGGAGAGTTAGGGTGGGGTGAAATTATGAAGCATCTCAGCCATCAGAGTCTTCCAGAGAGGAAGACTGAGGTACCTGAGACCTGAGCAAAGCAGAATAGTGCCTAAGAGCATAGATTCCAGAGCCAGACTCCATGAGTTTGAATCCTGCCTCTGCTACTTCCTAGTTGTATGACTTTAGACAAGTCACTCTGTGCCTCAATTTCCTAATTCGTAGATGGGACGATAATAGGACTTCTCTCATGGAATGATTGTGAGGATTAAGTGAGAAAACTGCATAACACAGAAAGCCCCACGTAAGAGTGAGATAACAAAAACAATTACTATTATTATTACTGGGATTGAACCCCACATTCTCACTGCTACCTCAGGGGTCTGGTTTTCAAAAGGGCCCTCCCCAGCTGAGTACATTAGAGTACGTCACTGTTTACCTTGCATCTAATGCACCGGTGTTTTGGGAATACCTACCAGCATGTCAGAGTCTTGAAACGTGGCCCGAGGAAGGAGCCCCAAGGAAATGAAACGAACAGCCAGCTTGTGGGCTAACTCGGGGTCCAGCAGCCTCTGCAGAGCTGGCATCAAGTGTTGAGCATAGAAATGGTCATCCCCCATGGAGGTCAGGTAGGAGGTGAAGAGAAATCCTCCACCCCCCAGGATGACCATGGCATCCTGGGCCCGCTTCTGGAAAAAAAGAGCACATTAGAGGTTGCCCCAGTGCCAGGCTGTGGCATCTCTGAGCCCTCTCCACCCCCACACCTGGAGAACGAAACAGGATGTCATATGAATTGATGTCCTGGCCTTGTGCTGACAGTGGTCTCAACAGTCAGAGTGTGTACGTACACCTGTGCTGGCACACACTCGCCTGGCCCTGGAGCCAAGCCTTAGGACTGCAGTCCAGAGAGTTTCAGGAGCGGCAGTACTGCCCCCTGAGGAGCATTTTTACTGGTGCCATAGTGGGTAAGACATCTGTCTACTAACCAGAAGTTCAGTGGTTCAAACCCACTGGCTACTCCGTGGGAGGATGATAAAACAATCTACTTTCTTAAAGATTTCCTACCTTGGAAACCCAATGGGGTACTATGAGTTGAAATCGACTAGATGGCAGTGAGTTTGATTTCTATTTTGGTAGGAGGCAGTAGGAGAGGGAGCACAGTTTTCTGGGAAAGAAAAAAGTGTAAAGGCTCTCAAGGGCAGAAGAGACTCTGAAGCACCGAAGGAACTGGGGGTGAGGGGAGTCTGACTGGAACTGCGGAGTGAGGGAAAGCCTGACTTAAAATGAGATTAGAGAGGCTGGGGTCTAGACCAGAGTAAAAATTTGGGTTTTCTTCCCTAAAGAAGGAAATGACATGATCAGATTTGCCTTTAAGGGTCACTCCTAGCTGTTAATGTGGATGAAGTAGTAGTCTCAGTTCTAGTCTCTTCCAGGAGGTGGTAGGAAGCCCTCTATGTCAATCAACAAATATTTGAGCATCTATACATGGGGTGGCAGGAAACAGAATCAACTCCACTGGCCACTAACAAAGACAAGAACAACTAAGTACTAGGCCCTGGGATAAAAACGCGTATATCACATCTAGAGCCCTGCTCTTAAAACAGAAGGGCTGGGACTCCGTCTCATTGTAATTTCGTTCCACGTTGCATCCAGCACACCGTGCTGGGCGGTAATGCGTTAACTGAGTGCCCTCTGCCAAGTTCAATAAAATTTGGACCACCTGCACTGACACACAGACGGAACTACCTATCCATGTACGTGCCCTTTCACACACATCTTCACAAGTAAACGAGTAAATGCACATGCGCGAGCACTGGCGAGTGCTCCCAGAGACACACAAACGTCCCCAAAGGGGCACACTGTCTTGGAGTCGCCTTAAACCTACACTTCGGCTCGACCAGCCCTCCAGTCTCCCCTCGCCCCACTCACGACCCCGACTTTTCCTTAGTGTCGCAAGAGTCCCACTTTCTGTCCCCCTTTCCATCTCACTTTCAGCTGTCGCCACGCCATGCTCCTTCTGCCCTCGGGCCCGCCCCTGTCTCGCTCCCATTGGGGGAGATGGCGGCGGGCGTTCAGTGCTCGCTCGGGAACGGCCCAGTCACCAATCGCCGGGAAGGAAGGTGGGGCTGATGGCCCGGGCGCGGGCGCCGCTGCCACCAGGGAAAGCCCGGCTCCGCTCTGTGGAGTTGGTTGGCCAATGGCGCGCGTGCGGAGAAGCGGAGGCCTCGCCTCTTCCGCCTGAGGCTCGCGTTGTCGCGGAGTGAGGGGTGGTGTCAGCCTCCGTGGAGACGCCGAGTGGCCGACTAGAAGCTCTGCTGTGGACCGGAGCTGCTCAGCCAGTATGCAGCTCTGTGTTCGAGAGCGAGGATTCAAGGCTCGGTGAGGAGGCAAAGGGCCCTGAAGTGACAGTGGACTCCGAGATCCCCCCAGAAGCATTGAAGTTACTGCAAGGCTTCCTAGCTGGACACCTCTTCACTGCTTCACTGCAGTGCTTAGAGAAGTTACATCCGTAAGGCCAAGCTGCACTTTGTCTTTCTTGGGTCCCCTTTCTCCATAAAATAGATATACGTTGTTACCTGCCGGAGAAGTGGGTTCCGAGTTAAGGCGATCCGGTGCGTGCAGAGTAAAACTGCTCCTAAGGCTTTCACGGCTGTAATCTTTCGAAGCTTATCACCAGACCTGTCTTCTGAGACCCTCTCTGGCTGGGTTGGAACCCTTAACCTTTTAGCTAGTGGTCGATGACTTAAGCACTTTTTTATTTACACCAAAAATTATATCTTGCAGTTTCATCGATAAAAAGATGACTATGTGACTAAAAAGTTTATCTTCTTTTTTCTGATTTAAGAAAACATTTTCGTGGGCCCTGGCGCTGTGCCGGTTCTGCCTAATGGACGAACGGGCCTTGGTTTTGCCTTGACATTCAGATGCAACAGATGTGGAACATATCTTAAGATTACTAAGTTTCTAATGAAGACCATGAGAATGCAGTTTTTGTTGAAGTGTGGTAGATTTCAGGGGTTTATGCTGCCATGGTCTTCTGGAGTAAGCACGGCCCACTGAGGAATTCTGAAACCTCTTACTTGAACAAGGAGCTCTAGTAGCGTAGTACCTAAGTCATTTGACTGCTAACCAGAAGGCTGACGGTTCAAACCCACCAGCCACTCCTTGGAAGGAAGGTTGGGCAATCTACTTCCGTAGTGATACCGCCTCGGAAACCGAGGAGGGATCTCTATGATTCGGTTCCAACTCGACGGCGCTTAACAGCTTTCTTGAACAATGTCTTGGTTGTTGGACGGTTGATTCTGTGGACCTGCTGGTTATGAACAACCGCATTCATCGTGGTTCTTGTTCAGAGGCCACACCCACCTGGGCCACTAGCAGTCAGTTGTATTGTTCTTCTCCAGATACTCTTCCATCAGCTGAATTGTCGTCATAGAAATTGGCAGAAGAGGGAGTGTTGCAAACATTAACTGAAGCCGTTTTTGAATGTCACCATTTCCTTGAAGGTAGCAAATTTGAAATAAGTTCATAGACCCTACTAACACCTTTAGAGATACTCTGCTAAGGTATTTTACGTGCTAGGTGTCTCAGTCCACGTACAATTAAAATAATTAAAAATATCAAGCTAATAATTCTGCTTGTCAGTCTGCCTTCATTTTACACTTGAATGTACTAAGTTAATTCTGTATAATTTAGTCTGTGAACATAAATTACTACTCAACTGGACACACACAAATCCATTGCCATCCAGTCAATTCCATGTTATAGGGACCCTATAGGAGAGAACTGCCCCATAGGGTTTCCAAGGCTGCAGTCTTTAGGAAGCAAACTGCCACAAACATGCCACATCTTTCTCCTGCAGAGTAGCTGGTGAATTTGAACTATTGACCTTTTATGGTTAGCAGCCAAGCACATAACCTCTGTTCCACCAGGGCTCCCAAGAAAGAGAATACAATAATTTAAATCAATCCCGCAAGAATAGTTTTCTTTTCTAAAAGATACATTACGTAATTTTTAGCAAACCTGACTTAGATATTCATCATGCTCTACTCTCTTACACTTTAGACTTACCAACCCAAGATCTATTATCAAGCTAAAGGCATTTCCAGTTGTGTAGACACAGATGGTGCTCCAGGTGTAACAGACCATTGCTTTATTGATCTCTGCTATTTGCTTTCAGCTCATAGAAACTCCATCTGGGCCCTTAAAAGAAAACAAAACCTTTTGTCTCCTTGACAAATTATTCCCAATTCCAAAAAGAATGATCTTAATTAACAGGACACACCCATCAAGAATGTATTAAAAGGATCAGGCAGCTGGTGGACCCCAGACTTTTCTTGTTCATAGAGATGTTGTTGTTGTTGTTATGTGCCGTCGAGTCAGCCC